>NC_088419.1:14878357-14970325 GCF_034236695.1 Oncorhynchus nerka | reverse complement strand
TTTACATTTACATTTAAGTCATTTAGCAGACGCTCTTATCCAGAGCGACTTACAAATTGGTGCATTCACCTTATGACCTCCAGTGGAACAGTAGTGCATCTAAATCTTTTCAGGGGAGGGGGTGAGAGGGATTACTTTATCCTATCCTAGGTATTCCTTAAAGAGGTGGGGTTTCAGGTGTCTCCGGAAGGTGGTGATTGACTCCGCTGTCCTGGCGTCGTGAGGGAGTTTGTTCCACCATTGGGGGCCAGAGCAGCGAACAGTTTTGACTGGGCTGAGCGGGAACTGTACTTCCTCAGTGGTAGGGAGGCGAGCAGGCCAGAGGTGGATGAACGCAGTGCCCTTGTTTGGGTGTAGGGCCTGATCAGAGCCTGGAGGTACTGAGGTGCCGTTCCCTCACAGCTCCGTAGGCAAGCACCATGGTCTTGTAGCGGATGCGAGCTTCAACTGGAAGCCAGTGGAGGGAGCGGAGGAGCGGGGTGACGTGAGAGAACTTGGGAAGGTTGAACACCAGACGGGCTGCGGCGTTCTGGATGAGTTGTAGGGGTTTAATGGCACAGGCAGGGAGCCCAGCCAACAGCGAGTTGCAGTAATCCAGACGGGAGATGACAAGTGCCTGGATTAGGACCTGCGCCGCTTCCTGTGTGAGGCAGGGTCGTACTCTGCGGATGTTGTAGAGCATGAACCTACAGGAACGGGCCACCGCCTTGATGTTAGTTGAGAACGACAGGGTGTTGTCCAGGATCACGCCAAGGTTCTTAGCGCTCTGGGAGGAGGACACAATGGAGTTGTCAACCGTGATGGCGAGATCATGGAACGGGCAGTCCTTCCCCGGGAGGAAGAGCAGTTCCGTCTTGCCGAGGTTCAGCTTGAGGTGGTGATCCGTCATCCACACGGATATGTCTGCCAGACATGCAGAGATGCGATTCGGCCACCTGGTCATCAGAAGGGGGAAAGGAGAAGATTAATTGTGTGTCGTCTGCATAGCAATGATAGGAGAGACCATGTGAGGTTATGACAGAGCCAAGTGACTTGGTGTATAGCGAGAATAGGAGAGGGCCTAGAACAGAGCCCTGGGGGACACCAGTGGTGAGAGCACGTGGTGTGGAGAGGGATTCTCGCCACGCCACCTGGTAGGAGCGACCTGTCAGGTAGGACGCAATCCAAGCGTGGGCCGCGCCGGAGATGCCCAACTCGGAGAGGGTGGAGAGGAGGATCTGATGGTTCACAGTATCGAAGGCAGCCGATAGGTCTAGAAGGATGAGAGCAGAGGAGAGAGAGTTAGCTTTAGCAGTGGAGCGCCTCCGTGATACAGAGAAGATTAGTCTCAGCTGAATGACTAGTCTTGAAACCTGACTGATTTGGATCAAGAAGGTCATTCTGAGAGAGATAGCGGGAGAGCTGGCCAAGGACGGCACGTTCAAGAGTTTTGGAGAGAAAAGAAAGAAGGGATACTGGTCTGTAGTTGCTGACATCGGAGGGATCGAGTGTAGGTTTTTTTCAGAAGGGGTGCAACTCTCGCTCTCTTGAAGACGGAAGGGACGTAGCCAGCGGTCAGGGATGAGTTGATGAGCGAGGTGAGGTAAGGGAGGAGGTCTCCGGAAATGGTCTGGAGAAGAGAGGAGGGGGATAGGGTCAGCGGGCAGGTTGTAGGGCGGCCGGTCGTTACAAGACGCGAGATTTCATCTGGAGAGAGAGGGGAGAAAGAGGTCAGAGCACAGGGTAGGGCAGTGTGAGCAGAACCAGCGGTGTCGTTTGACTTAGCAAACGAGGATCGGATGTCGTCGACCTTCTTTTCAAAATGGTTGACTAAGTCATCTGCAGAGAGGGAGGAGGGGGGAGGGGGAGGAGGATTCAGGAGGGAGGAGAAGGTTGCAAAGAGCTTCCTAGGGTTAGAGGCAGATGCTTGGAATTTAGAGTGGTAGAAAGTGGCTTTAGCAGCAGAGAGAGAAGAGGAAAATGTAGAGAGGAGGGAGTGAAAGGATGTCAGGTCCGCAGGGAGGGGGCAGTTTTTCTCCATTTCCGCCGGCTGCCCGGGAGCCCTGTTCTGTGAGCTCGCAATGAGTCGTCCGAGCCACGGAGCGGGAGGGGAGGACCGAGCCGACCTGGAGGATAGGGGACATAGAGAGTCAAAGGATGCAGAAAGGGAGGAGAGGAGGGTTGAGGAGGCAGAATCAGGAGATAGGTTGGAGAAGGTTTGAGCAGAGGGAAGAGATGATAGGATGGAAGAAGAGAGAGTAGCGGGGGAGAGAGAGCGAAGGTTGGGACGGCGCGATACCATCCGAGTAGGGGCAGTGTGGGAAGTGTTGGATGAGAGCGAGAGGGAAAAGGATACAAGGTAGTGGTCGGAGACTTGGAGGGGAGTTGCAACGAGGTTAGTGGAAGAACAGCATCTAGTAAAGATGAGGTCGAGCGTATTTCCTGCCTTGTGAGTAGGGGGAAGGTGAGAGGGTGAGGTCAAAAGAGGAGAGGAGTGGAAAGAAGGAGGCAGAGAGGAATGAGTCAAAGGTAGGCGGGGGAGGTTAAAGTCGCCCCCAGAACTGTGAGAGGTGAGCCGTCCTCAGGAAAGGAGCTTATCAAGGCATCAAGCTCATTGATGAACTCTCCGAGGGAACCTGGAGGGCGATAAATGATAAGGATGTTAAGCTTGAAAGGGCTGGTAACTGTGACAGCATGGAATTCAAAGGAGGCGATAGACAGATGGGTAAGGGGAGAAAGAGAGAATGACCACTTGGGAGAGATGAGGATCCCGGTGCCACCACCCCGCTGACCAGAAGCTCGGGTGTGCGAGAACACGTGGGCAGACGAAGAGAGAGCAGTAGGAGTAGCAGTGTTGTCTGTGGTGATCCATGTTTCCCGTCAGTGCCAAGAAGTCGAGGACTGGAGGGAGACATAGGCGGAGATGAACTCTGCCTTGTTGGCCGCAGATCGGCAGTTCCAGAGGCTACGGAGACCTGAACTCCACGTGGGTCGTGCGCGCTGGGACCACCAGATTAGGTGGCCGCGGCCACGCGGTGTGGAGCGTTTGTATGGTCTGTGCAGAGAGGGAGAGAACAGGGATAGACAGACACATAGTTGACAGGCTACACAAGAGGCTACGC
This sequence comes from Oncorhynchus nerka, assembly GCF_034236695.1. NCBI lineage: Eukaryota > Metazoa > Chordata > Actinopteri > Salmoniformes > Salmonidae > Oncorhynchus > Oncorhynchus nerka. The sequence continues at coordinate 14,967,224 of NC_088419.1, read as the reverse complement.
TAATGCAAAGGAGATTGGAATGACAAGTGGACTACACGTCACGAGTGTTCAGAGAGTTAAGCTTACGTAGCAAGAATCTTATTGACTAAAATGATTAAAATGATACAGTACTGCTGAAGTAGGCTAGCTGGCAGAGGCTGCGTTGTTGACTAAGTAGGCTAGTTGGCATTGGCTGCGTTGTTGACACTACACTAATCAAGTCGTTCCGTTGAGTGTAATAGTTTCTACTGTGCTGCTATTCGGGCTAGCTGGCTAGCTAGCAGTGTTGATTACGTTACGTTGCGTTAAAAGAACGACAATAGCTGGCTAACTAACCTAGGAAATCGCTCTAGACTACACAATTATCTTTGATACAAAGCGGCTGTGTAGCTATGTAGCTAGCTACGATCAAACAAATCAAGCCGTTGTACTGTAATGAAATGAAATGAAAAATGTGATACTACCTGTGGAGCGAAAGTTTAAATGCGACCGGATTGTTGAGTGCAGAAGTTCTGTTCGGTAGACGTTGGCTAGCTGTTGGCTAGCTAGCAGAGTCTCCTATGTTAAGGACGACATAAAACTACACACTCTAAACTACACAATTATCTTGGGTACGAAGACAGCAAAGACAACTATGTAGCTAGCTAACACTACACTAATCAAGTCGTTCAGTTGAGTGTAATAGTTGTGCTGCTAATCGGTAGACGGTGGACTAGCTAACGGTGGACGTTAGCTAGCTGGCTAGCTGCAGGGCAGTGTAGACTGCGTTAGGACGACGAAATACGATAATTACGCAATTATCTATGATACAAAGACGGCTGTGTAGCTAGCTAAGAAGAAATTGATAAGATTAGACAAATCAAACCGTTGTACTATAATGAAATGTAATGAAATGTAATACTACCTGCGGACCGAGTGCAGATGCGACCGCTCGCTCCAACCCGGAAGTTGTTACTAACATGACAGATATCTCCACTGCAGTGTACATGACATGTCTCCACAGCAGTGTCCATGGCATGTCTCCACAGCAGTGTTCATGACATGTCTCCACAGCAGTGTACATGACATGTCTCCACAGCAGTGTTCATGACATGTCTCCACAGCAGTGTTCATGACAGATATCTCCACAGCAGTGTCCATGACAGATATCTCCACAGCAGTGTACATGACAGATATCTCCACTGCAGTGTACATGACATGTCTCCACAGCAGTGTCCATGGCATGTCTCCACAGCAGTGTTCATGACATATCTCCATAGCAGTGTTCATGACAGATATCTCCACAGCAGTGTTCATGACATATCTCCACAGCAGTGTTCATGACATATCTCCACAGCAGTGTTCATGACAGATATCTCCACAGCAGTGTTCATGACATATCTCCACAGCAGTGTTCATGACATATCTCCACAGCAGTGTTCATGACATATCTCCACAGCAGTGTTCATGACAGATATCTCCACAGCAGTGTTCATGACAGATATCTCCACAGCAGTGTTCATGACATATATCTCCACAGCAGTGTTCATGACATGTCTCCACAGCAGTGTTCATGACAGATATCTCCACAGCAGTGTTCATGACATATCTCCACAGCAGTGTTCATGACATATCTCCATAGCAGTGTTCATGACAGATATCTCCACAGCAGTGTTCATGACATATCTCCACAGCAGTGTTCATGACATATCTCCACAGCAGTGTTCATGACAGATATCTCCACAGCAGTGTTCATGACATATCTCCACAGCAGTGTTCATGACATATCTCCACAGCAGTGTTCATGACATATCTCCACAGCAGTGTTCATGACAGATATCTCCACAGCAGTGTTCATGACAGATATCTCCACAGCGGTGTATATGACATGTCTCCACAGCAGTGTTCATGGCATGTCTCCACAGCAGTGTTCATGACAGATATCTCCACAGCAGTGTTCATGACATGTCTCCACAGCAGTGTTCATGGCATATCTCCACAGCAATGTTCATGGCATATCTCCACAGCAGTGTTCATGTCATTTCTCCACAGCAGTGTTCATGACAGATATCTCCACAGCAGTGTTCATGGCATATCTCCACAGCAGTGTTCATGACATATCTCCACTGCAGTGTTCATGACAGATATCTCCACAGCAGTGTTCATGACATGTCTACACAGCAGTGTTCATGACAGATATCTCCACAGCAGTGTACATGACATGTCTCCACAGCAGTGTTCATGACAGATATCTCCACAGCAGTGTTCATGACATGTCTCCACAGCAGTGTTCATGACAGATATCTCTACATCAGTGTTCATGACATGTCTCCACAGCAGTGTTCATGACAGATATCTCCACAGCATTGTTCATGACATCTCTCCACAGCAGTGTACATGACATATCTCCACAGCAGTGTTCATGGCATATCTCCACAGCAGTGTTCATGTCATATCTCCACAGCAGTGTTCATGTCATTTCTCCACAGCAGTGTTCATGACAGATATCTCCACAGCAGTGTCCATGGCATGTCTCCACAGCAGTGTTCATGACATGTTTCCACAGCAGTGTACATGACATGTCTCCACAGCAGTGTTCATGACAGATATCTCCACAGCAGTGTACATGACATGTCTCCACAGCAGTGTTCATGACAGATATCCCCACATCAGTGTTCATGACATGTCTCCACAGCAGTGTTCATGACAGATATCTCCACAGCAGTGTTCATGACATGTCTCCACCGCAGTGTTCATGACAGATATCTCCACAGCAGTGTCCATGACAGATATCTCCACAGCAGTGTACATGACAGATATCTCCACTGCAGTGTACATGACATGTCTCCACAGCAGTGTCCATGGCATGTCTCCACAGCAGTGTTCATGACATGTCTCCACAGCAGTGTACATGACATGTCTCCACAGCAGTGTTCATGACATATCTCCACAGCAGTGTTCATGACAGATATCTCCACAGCAGTGTTCATGACAGATATCTCCACAGCAGTGTTCATGACATGTCTCCACAGCAGTGTTCATGACATATCTCCATAGCAGTGTTCATGACAGATATCTCCACAGCAGTGTTCATGACATACCTCCACAGCAGTGTTCATGACATATCTCCACAGCAGTGTTCATGACAGATATCTCCACAGCAGTGTTCATGACATATCTCCACAGCAGTGTTCATGACAGATATCTCCACAGCAGTGTTCATGACAGATATCTCCACAGCAGTGTTCATGACATATATCTCCACAGCAGTGTCTATGACATGTCTCCACAGCAGTGTTCATGACAGATATCTCCACAGCAGTGTTCATGACAGATATCTCCACAGCAGTGTTCATGACATGTCTCCACAGCAGTGTTCATGACATATCTCCACAGCAGTGTTCATGGCAGATATCTCCACAGCAGTGTTCATTGCATATCTCCACAGCGGTGTATATGACATGTCTCCACAGCAGTGTTCATGGCATGTCTCCACAGCAGTGTTCATGACAGATATCTCCACAGCAGTGTTCATGACATGTCTCCACAGCAGTGTTCATGGCATATCTCCACAGCAGTGTTCATGGCATATCTCCACAGCAGTGTTCATGTCATTCCTCCACAGCAGTGTTCATGACAGATATCTCCACAGCAGTGTTCATGGCATATCTCCACAGCAGTGTTCATGACATATCTCCACTGCAGTGTTCATGACAGATATCTCCACAGCAGTGTTCATGACATGTCTACACAGCAGTGTTCATGACAGATATCTCCACAGCAGTGTACATGACATGTCTCCACAGCAGTGTTCATGACAGATATCGCCACAGCAGTGTTCATGACATGTCTCCACAGCAGTGTTCATGACAGATATCTCTACATCAGTGTTCATGACATGTCTCCACAGCAGTGTTCATGACAGATATCTCCACAGCATTGTTCATGACATCTCTCCACAGCAGTGTACATGACATGTCTCCACAGCAGTGTTCATGACAGATATCTCCACAGCAGTGTTCATGACATATCTCCACAGCAGTGTTCATGGCATATCTCCACAGCAGTGTTCATGTCATATCTCCACAGCAGTGTTCATGTCATTTCTCCACAGCAGTGTTCATGACAGATATCTCCACAGCAGTGTCCATGGCATGTCTCCACAGCAGTGTTCATGACATGTCTCCACAGCAGTGTACATGACATGTCTCCACAGCAGTGTTCATGACAGATATCTCCACAGCAGGGTTCATGACAGATATCTCCACAGCAGTGTTCATGACAGATATCTCTACAGCAGTGTTCATGACATATCTCCACAGCAGTGTTCATGACATATCTCCACAGCAGTGTTCATGACAGATATCTCCACAGCAGTGTTCATGACAGATATCTCCACAGCAGTGTTCATGACATATCTCCACAGCAGTGTTCATTACAGATATCTCCACAGCAGTGTTCATGACAGATATCTCCACAGCAGTGTTCATGACATATCTCCACAGCAGTGTTCATGCCATGTCTCCACAGCAGTGTTCATGACATATCTCCACAGCAGTGTTCATGACACATCTCCACAGCAGTGTTCGTGACATATCTCCACAGCAGTGTTCATGACATATCTCCACAGCAGTGTTCATGGCATATATCCACAGCAGTGTTCATGACATGTCTCCACTGCAGTGTTCATGACATATCTCCACAGCAGTGTACATTTTTCAGAAACATTGCCAATGACATCCAGTCATATGGTTATGGACTACGGAATGTTTCTAAGTGTTTTGTTTATCTCTGTGTGTATGTGTGTGTGTGTACCAGACAAAACAATGAGAGGAGCATCTTAAAGCAGCCGAGACAGAGACATGCCCCTCCTGAGGGTATTAAACTGCACTTCCTCAAGTGCCATTTATAGTCCGAGAGTGTCTGATTGGGTTAGGGTGGATGGGTGGAGGGGACATGTAGGAAATGTCTTCTGTATATTAGGAAGGTAACACATTCACTAACCTGTCTCCGTTTCAGTGTGTACTAGGTTATCAGCCGGCACCGTGGCATCAGAGCCAGATCGAGGTGGATGAGTGGTTTCGGCGCTCGGAGGAGACCTGGGACACTGCCCATGTGCGCCTGCAACGGGCCATCAGGCGACAGAAGGTGAGCACCGACCACCACCACAGTGAGGCCCCGGTGTGACCGGGAGACCTGGTCTGGCTCTCGACCCGAAACCTGCCCCTTCGCCTGCCCTGTCGGAAGCTGGGTCCACAGTTTGTGTGGCCATTCAAAGTCCTGAGGAGACTGAACGAGGTATGTTATAGGTTACAGCTCCCCCCTGATTATCGTATTAACCCCTCGTTCCATGTGTCTCTCCTCAGGCCGGTGGTGGCTGGCCTGCACCAGCAGACTGAGGTGCGGGAGGTTCCTCCGCCCCCTCTGGACATCGAGGGGGCCCCGGCGTATACTGTGCGAGCCATCATGGACTCAAGGCTTCGGGCGAGGGGGCCCTTCAGTACCTCGTGGAGTGGGAGGGGTACGGTCCAGAGGAGAGATACTGGGTGCCGGGGGAGGACGTCTTGGACCGTTCCTTACTGTAGGAATTTCACCGTCTCCACCCAGATCGCCCTGCACCTCATCCTCCGGGTCGTCCCCGAGGCCGGTGTCGGCGAGCTGCTGGAGCCGCCCGTCAGGAGGGGTGTACTGTTACGACTTCCTCCGAAGTTGGTTTCTCTCCTTGTTCGGGGCATACGGCAGTCGTCGTCACCGGCTTTCTAGCTGCCACCGATCTACGTTTCTTTTTCTATTTGTTTTGTCTTGATTGTACACACCTGGTTCTCATTACGTTATAATTATTTTCCATATTTAACCCTCTGGTTCCCAGTATGTTTTGTGCGTGTTTGTTCCTTGTTGAGTGTTATTGGACCGCTGTGTTATGATGTGTTTTCCCTGCGTGGAATTTTATGGTTGTTTCTTTTCAAGTAAAGTACGTTATTTTACTCAGTTCTGTGTCCTGCGCCTGTCTCCATCCTCAGCGCTGCACACTGACACCTGACAGTGGGTGATATCGTCAAGGCTCCTTATCACAGTCGTTCCTCTCCCTACCAGCATTCCTCCTCTGACTGAAATAACAATAATAATAACCAACGTCCTGTCAACAGCAGATCAGACAGGAGAGAGGAGGAAGATGACATGGAGGGAGACCTGATGAAATGATGGTGAAAAAGAGAGGGGTGGAGAAATAGAGAGCGTGAAAGAGTTACTTCTCAACCGCAGAATGAATGCGGCAGGCAGAGAGAGAGAGAAATTACAACAGAGAGACAGATAGGAAGAGAGATGGAGACAGACAGACACACAGACAGACAGAGAGAAAGATGGAGCAGAGAGGGAGGAAGGGACAGTGACCAATAGAGACACTCAGAATGCAAAATATTTTCCTCAAAAGTGAGCCATAAAACAGTTAGAAAGAACGGGAGTCGTAAAAACTCTGTGGATCGCCACACAACCCCAGTGTAGGAGCATTGTTATCGCTCACCAGCTGTGACAGAAGGGGTGGTAGATATTTGGTCCAGCGAGCCCTGCGAGAAATGTCCCAAGGCAGGTACAGACAGATGCAACAGTGGTAATTACAGGGTTAACCCTTTATAAAGGCCATTTGAAGAGGCCCCTCAAAGTCAAACCCTGCTTCTACCTGTAAAATAGAGGCTCTCTCTACTGTGCCTGGGAACTTTCCATCATATTAAACTATCGGATTTACTCCTTTGTTAATGGCACTTTCTTCACAGGAAATATCTAAGGAGTGACAGTTAATGACATTATCTAACACATTCCAATTCTGTTTTGTTGAAGGAGGAGGAGACGGGAGGAGATGGGAGGAGACAGGAGGAGACAGGAGTGGACGGGAGGAGACAGGAGTGGATGGGAGGAGATGGGAGACAGGAACAGTAGGCACACTCATCTTTCATCTCTATGGCAGTCTAAAAAAGTTGTATCATTATGTGGTGTTGTGTGTAGATAGTTAAGATTTTTTTGTTTTAATTCAGCCTATAACACAACAAAATTTTGAATAATATGTCAAATGGTATGAACAATTTCTGAAGGCACTGTCAATAGGTTTCCATCGCATTTTCAACTTTGCTGACGATTTTGTCACAAAAACTTGCGTTATATAACGAATGTGCCCTATCAATCAATCAAATGTGCATACTGTAAAATCTCTGTGTTAGATTTAGACACTCCACGGTTGCTCCAGACACTTACCTATGGCACATTCCTTCACACTCTGTCATTATAGACAGATGGACGGAAGGTCAAGTATGTCGGACAGACAGAGAGACAGCAAGAGAGACAGACAGACAGACAGACAGACAGACAGACAGACAGACAGACAGACAGACAGACAGACAGACAGACAGACAGACAGACAGACAGACAGACAGACAGACAGACAGACAGACAGACAGACAGACAGACAGACAGACAGACAGACAGACAGACAGACAGACAGACAGGTCAGGTCAGCAGACAGACAGACAGACTGACTCACTCAGATGACATACTAACATTTGTTGTAGTAATTTTGAGTATAATCTTTGTATGTATCTCAGCTAGTCTTACTGTAGTAAATGTTCATGGTGTCAGTAACATGGGCTCCAGAGTGGCGCAGCGGTCTAAGGCACTGCATCTCAGTGCTAGAGGTGTCACTACAGACCCTGGTTTGATTCCAGGCTGTATCACAACCGGCTGTGATTGGGAGTCCGAAAGGGTGGCGCACAATTGGCCCAGCATCGTCCGCGTTTAGCCAGGGTAGGAAATAAGCCGGGGTCATTGGAAATAAGAATTTGTTCTTAACTGACTTGCTTAGTTAAATAAATAAATAAATATATATATATACAAACATCATTTGCCAACAGGTACCACTCATATATGCATGTGTGTGAAGGATAGAAGTCATATCCTGGGAGGACAGAGGATGAGAAGAGAACTCCCTCTCAACAGAATGTGATGAGTGAGATGTCTGAGGGGAGCGAGAGAGCGAGAGAGAGAAGTGGACTCTAAATTACACAGCACTTCTTGTCAACGGCTCTAATTATTACCCGTGAAGTGTGGTGAGTAGACCAGGACACGAGGAAAGACACGGGTGTAAAAACAACACAGAAAAAGAAAACGAGTGAGAGAGAGAGGCTATTACAGCGAGTGATATTGTATCAGTAGTCTGACACACCCCAAAAAGGGTTCAAAATGAACCCGTACCAAAATATGTCAATATCAGTCCATTAGGGCTTCCTGTGAATACACCCCTAAACGTAACAAATACATCTTGCCCCCACGCACACCATTGTCTTGGCACTTGGTAGTGTTGTTGGTACTTGGTAGTGTTGCGTGGCACTTGGTAGTGTTGCGTGGCACTTGGTCGTGTTGCGTGGCACTTGGTAGTGTTGCGTGGCACTTGGTAGTGTTGTTGGCACTTGGTAGTGTTGCGTGGCACTTGGTAGTGTTGTTGGCACTTGGTTGTTGGTACTTGGTATTGTTGTTGGTTTGGTAGTGTTGTTGGCACTTGGTACTGTTGTTGGCACTTGGTGGTGTTGTTGGTACTTGGTAGTGTTGTTGGTTTGGTAGTGTTGTTGGCACTTGGTACTGTTGTTGGCACTTGGTGGTGTTGTTGGTACTTGGTAGTGTTGTTGGTTTGGTAGTGTTGCGTGGCACTTGGTAGTGTTGCGTGGCATTTGGTAGTGTTGCGTGGCACTTGGTAGTGTTGCGTGGCACTTGGTAGTGTTGTTGGCACTTGGTAGTGTTGCGTGGCACTTGGTAGTGTTGTTGGCACTTGGTAGTGTTGTTGGCACTTGGTTGTTGGTACTTGGTATTGTTGTTGGTTTGGTAGTGTTGTTGGCACTTGGTACTGTTGTTGGCACTTGGTGGTGTTGTTGGTACTTGGTAGTGTTGTTGGTTTGGTAGTGTTGTTGGCACTTGGTACTGTTGTTGGCACTTGGTGGTGTTGTTGGTACTTGGTAGTGTTGTTGGTTTGGTAGTGTTGCGTGGCACTTGGTAGTGTTGCGTGGCATTTGGTAGTGTTGCGTGGCACTTGGTAGTGTTGCGTGGCACTTGGTAGTGTTGTTGGCACTTGGTAGTGTTGTTGGTACTTGGTAGTGTTGCGTGGCACTTGGTATTGTAGCGTGGCACTTGGTATTGTTGCGTGGCACTTGGTAGTGTTGCGTGGCACTTGGTGGTGTTGCGTGGCACTTGGTAGTGATGTTGGCACTTGGTGGTGTTGTTGGTACTTGGTAGTGTTGTTGGTTTGGTAGTGTTGTTGGCACTTGGTACTGTTGTTGGCACTTGGTGGTGTTGTTGGTACTTGGTAGTGTTGTTGGTTTGGTAGTGTTGTTGGCACTTGGTACTGTTGTTGGCACTTGGTGGTGTTGTTGGTACTTGGTAGTGTTGTTGGTTTGGTAGTGTTGCGTGGCACTTGGTAGTGTTGCGTGGCATTTGGTAGTGTTGCGTGGCACTTGGTAGTGTTGCGTGGCACTTGGTAGTGTTGTTGGCACTTGGTAGTGTTGCGTGGCACTTGGTAGTGTTGCGTGGCACTTGGTAGTGTTGTTGGCACTTGGTAGTGTTGTTGGCACTTGGTTGTTGGTACTTGGTATTGTTGTTGGTTTGGTAGTGTTGTTGGCACTTGGTACTGTTGTTGGCACTTGGTGGTGTTGTTGGTACTTGGTAGTGTTGCGTGGCACTTGGTAGTGTTGCGTGGCACTTGGTAGTGTTGCGTGGCACTTGGTAGTGTTGCGTGGCACTTGGTAGTGTTGTTGGCACTTGGTAGTGTTGTTGGTACTTGGTAGTGTTGCGTGGCACTTGGTATTGTAGCGTGGCACTTGGTATTGTTGCGTGGCACTTGGTAGTGTTGCGTGGCACTTGGTGGTGTTGCGTGGCACTTGGTAGTGATGTTGGCACTTGGTGGTGTTGTTGGTACTTGGTAGTGTTGTTGGTTTGGTAGTGTTGTTGGCACTTGGTACTGTTGTTGGCACTTGGTGGTGTTGTTGGTACTTGGTAGTGTTGTTGGTTTGGTAGTGTTGTTGGCACTTGGTACTGTTGTTGGCACTTGGTGGTGTTGTTGGTACTTGGTAGTGTTGTTGGTTTGGTAGTGTTGCGTGGCACTTGGTAGTGTTGCGTGGCATTTGGTAGTGTTGCGTGGCACTTGGTAGTGTTGCGTGGCACTTGGTAGTGTTGTTGGCACTTGGTAGTGTTGCGTGGCACTTGGTAGTGTTGCGTGGCACTTGGTAGTGTTGTTGGCACTTGGTAGTGTTGTTGGCACTTGGTTGTTGGTACTTGGTATTGTTGTTGGTTTGGTAGTGTTGTTGGCACTTGGTACTGTTGTTGGCACTTGGTGGTGTTGTTGGTACTTGGTAGTGTTGTTGGTTTGGTAGTGTTGTTGGCACTTGGTACTGTTGGTGGCACTTGGTGGTGTTGTTGGTACTTGGTAGTGTTGTTGGTTTGGTAGTGTTGCGTGGCACTTGGTAGTGTTGCGTGGCATTTGGTAGTGTTGCGTGGCACTTGGTAGTGTTGCGTGGCACTTGGTAGTGTTGTTGGCACTTGGTAGTGTTGCGTGGCACTTGGTAGTGTTGCGTGGCACTTGGTAGTGTTGTTGGCACTTGGTAGTGTTGTTGGCACTTGGTTGTTGGTACTTGGTATTGTTGTTGGTTTGGTAGTGTTGTTGGCACTTGGTACTGTTGTTGGCACTTGGTGGTGTTGTTGGTACTTGGTAGTGTTGTTGGTTTGGTAGTGTTGATGGCACTTGGTACTGTTGTTGGCACTTGGTGGTGTTGTTGGTACTTGGTAGTGTTGTTGGTTTGGTAGTGTTGCGTGGCATTTGGTAGTGTTGCGTGGCACTTGGTAGTGTTGCGTGGCACTTGGTAGTGTTGTTGGCACTTGGTAGTGTTGTTGGTACTTGGTAGTGTTGCGTGGCACTTGGTATTGTAGCGTGGCACTTGGTATTGTTGCGTGGCACTTGGTAGTGTTGCGTGGCACTTGGTAGTGTTGCGTGGCACTTGGTAGTGATGTTGGCACTTGGTGGTGTTGTTGTTACTTGGTAGTGTTGTTGGTTTGGTAGTGTTGTTGGCACTTGGTACTGTTGTTGGCACTTGGTGGTGTTGTTGGTACTTGGTAGTGTTGTTGGTTTGGTAGTGTTGCGTGGCACTTGGTAGTGTTGCGTGGCACTTGGTAGTGTTGCGTGGCACTTGGTAGTGTTGCGTGGCACTTGGTAGTGTTGTTGGCACTTGGTAGTGTTGCGTGGCACTTGGTAATGTTGCGAGGCACTTGGTAGTGTTGTTGGCACTTGGTAGTGTTGTTGGCACTTGGTTGTTGGTACTTGGTATTGTTGTTGGTTTGGTAGTGTTGTTGGCACTTGGTACTGTTGTTGGCACTTGGTGGTGTTGTTGGTACTTGGTAGTGTTGTTGGTTTGGTAGTGTTGTTGGCACTTGGTACTGTTGTTGGCACTTGTTGGTGTTGTTGGTACTTGGTAGTGTTGTTGGTTTGGTAGAGTTGCGTGGCACTTGGTAGTGTTGCGTGGCATTTGGTAGTGTTGCGTGGCACTTGGTAGTGTTGCGTGGCACTTGGTAGTGTTGTTGGCACTTGGTAGTGTTGCGTGGCACTTGGTAGTGTTGCGTGGCACTTGGTAGTGTTGTTGGCACTTGGTAGTGTTGTTGGCACTTGGTTGTTGGTACTTGGTATTGTTGTTGGTTTGGTAGTGTTGTTGGTTTGGTAGTGTTGCGTGGCACTTGGTAGTGTTGCGTGGCATTTGGTAGTGTTGCGTGGCACTTGGTAGTGTTGCGTGGCACTTGGTAGTGTTGTTGGCACTTGGTAGTGTTGCGTGGCACTTGGTAGTGTTGCGTGGCACTTGCTAGTGTTGTTGGCACTTGGTAGTGTTGTTGGCACTTGGTTGTTGGTACTTGGTATTGTTGTTGGTTTGGTAGTGTTGTTGGCACTTGGTACTGTTGTTGGCACTTGGTGGTGTTGTTGGTACTTGGTAGTGTTGTTGGTTTGGTAGTGTTGTTGGCACTTGGTACTGTTGTTGGCACTTGGTGGTGTTGTTGGTACTTGGTAGTGTTGTTGGTTTGGTAGTGTTGCGTGGCACTTGGTAGTGTTGCGTGGCACTTGGTCGTGTTGCGTGGCACTTGGTAGTGTTGCGTGGCACTTGGTAGTGTTGTTGGCACTTGGTAGTGTTGCGTGGCACTTGGTAGTGTTGCGTGGCACTTGGTAGTGTTGTTGGCACTTGGTAGTGTTGTTGGCACTTGGTTGTTGGTACTTGGTATTGTTGTTGGTTTGGTAGTGTTGTTGGCACTTGGTACTGTTGTTGGCACTTGGTGGTGTTGTTGGTACTTGGTAGTGTTGTTGGTTTGGTAGTGTTGTTGGCACTTGGTACTGTTGTTGGCACTTGGTGGTGTTGTTGGTACTTGGTAGTGTTGTTGGTTTGGTAGTGTTGCGTGGCACTTGGTAGTGTTGCGTGGCATTTGGTAGTGTTGCGTGGCACTTGGTAGTGTTACGTGGCACTTGGTAGTGTTGTTGGCACTTGGTAGTGTTGCGTGGCACTTGGTAGTGTTGCGTGGCACTTGGTAGTGTTGTTGGCACTTGGTAGTGTTGTTGGCACTTGGTTGTTGGTACTTGGTATTGTTGTTGGTTTGGTAGTGTTTTTGGCACTTGGTACTGTTGTTGGCACTTGGTGGTGTTGTTGGTACTTGGTAGTGTTGTTGGTTTGGTAGTGTTGTTGGCACTTGGTACTGTTGTTGGCACTTGGTGGTGTTGTTGGTACTTGGTAGTGTTGTTGGTTTGGTAGTGTTGCGTGGCACTTGGTAGTGTTGCGTGGCATTTGGTAGTGTTGCGTGGCACTTGGTAGTGTTGCGTGGCACTTGGTAGTGTTGTTGGCACTTGGTAGTGTTGTTGGTACTTGGTAGTGTTGCGTGGCACTTGGTATTGTAGTGTGGCACTTGGTATTGTTGCGTGGCACTTGGTAGTGTTGCGTGGCACTTGGTAGTGTGGCGTGGCACTTGGTAGTGATGTTGGCACTTGGTGGTGTTGTTGGTACTTGGTAGTGTTGTTGGTTTGGTAGTGTTGTTGGCACTTGGTACTGTTGTTGGCACTTGGTGGTGTTGTTGGTACTTGGTAGTGTTGTTGGTTTGGTAGTGTTGCGTGGCACTTGGTAGTGTTGCGTGGCACTTGGTAGTGTTGCGTGGCACTTGGTAGTGTTGTTGGCACTTGGTAGTGTTGCGTGGCACTTGGTAGTGTTGCGTGGCACTTGGTAGTGTTGTTGGCACTTGGTAGTGTTGTTGGCACTTGGTTGTTGGTACTTGGTATTGTTGTTGGTTTGGTAGTGTTGTTGGCACTTGGTACTGTTGTTGGCACTTGGTGGTGTTGTTGGTTCTTGGTAGTGTTGTTGGTTTGGTAGTGTTGTTGGCACTTGGTACTGTTGTTGGCACTTGGTGGTGTTGTTGGTACTTGGTAGTGTTGTTGGTTTGGTAGTGTTGCGTGGCACTTGGTAGTGTTGCGTTGCATTTGGTAGTGTTGCGTGGCACTTGGTAGTGTTGCGTGGCACTTGGTAGTGTTGTTGGCACTTGGTAGTGTTGTTGGCACTTGGTTGTTGGTACTTGGTATTGTTGTTGGTTTGGTAGTGTTGTTGGCACTTGGTACTGTTGTTGGCACTTGGTGGTGTTGTTGGTACTTGGTAGTGTTGTTGGTTTGGTAGTGTTGTTGGCACTTGGTACTGTTGTTGGCACTTGGTGGTGTTGTTGGTACTTGGTAGTGTTGCGTGGCACTTGGTAGTGTTGCGTGGCACTTGGTAGTGTTGCGTGGCACTTGGTAGTGTTGTTGGCACTTGGTAGTGTTGTTGGTACTTGGTAGTGTTGCGTGGCACTTGGTATTGTAGCGTGGCACTTGGTATTGTTGCGTGGCACTTGGTAGTGTTGCGTGGCACTTGGTAGTGTTGCGTGGCACTTGGTAGTGATGTTGGCACTTGGTGGTGTTGTTGGTACTTGGTAGTGTTGTTGGTTTGGTAGTGTTGTTGGCACTTGGTACTGTTGTTGGCACTTGGTGGTGTTGTTGGTACTTGGTAGTGTCGTTGGTTTGCTAGTGTTGTTGGCACTTGGTACTGTTGTTGGCACTTGGTGATGTTGTTGGTACTTGGTAGTGGTGTTGGTACTTGGTAGTGTTGTTGGTTTGGTAGTGTTGCGTGGCACTTGGTAGTGTTGCGTGGCACTTGGTAGTGTTGTTGGCACTTGGTAGTGTTGCGTGGCACTTGGTAGTGTTGCGTGGCACTTGGTAGTGTTGTTGGCACTTGGTTGTTGGTAATTGGTATTGTTGTTGGTTTGGTAGTGTTGTTGGCACTTGGTATTGTTGCGTGGCACTTGGTAGTGTTGCGTGGCACTTGGTAGTGTTGTTGGCACTTGGTGGTGTTGTTGGCACTTGGTGGTGTTGCGTTGCACTTGGTAGTGTTGCGTGGTACTTGGTAGGGTTGTTGGCACTTGGTAGTGTTGTTGGTTTAGTAGTGTTGTTGGAACTTGGTAGTGTTGTTGGCACTTGGTGGTGTTGTTGGTACTTGGTAGTGTTGTTGGTTTGGTAGTGTTGCGTGGCACTTGGTAGTGTTGCGTGGCACTTGGTAGTGTTGCGTGGCACTTGGTAGTGTTGCGTGGCACTTGGTAGTGTTGTTGGCACTTGGTAGTGTTGTGTGGCACTTGGTAGTGTTGCGTGGCACTTGGTAGTGTTGTTGGCACTTGGTAGTGTTGTTGGCACTTGGTTGTTGGTACTTGGTATTGTTGTTGGTTTGGTAGTGTTGTTGGCACTTGGTACTGTTGTTGGCACTTGGTGGTGTTGTTGGTACTTGGTAGTGTTGTTGGTTTGGTAGTGTTGTTGGCACTTGGTACTGTTGTTGGCACTTGGTGGTGTTGTTGGTACTTGGTAGTGTTGCGTGGCACTTGGTATTGTAGCGTGGCACTTGGTATTGTTGCGTGGCACTTGGTAGTGTTGCGTGGCACTTGGTAGTGTGGCGTGGCACTTGGTAGTGATGTTGGCACTTGGTGGTGTTGTTGGTACTTGGTAGTGTTGTTGGTTTGGTAGTGTTGTTGGCACTTGGTACTGTTGTTGGCACTTGGTGGTGTTGTTGGTACTTGGTAGTGTTGTTGGTTTGGTAGTGTTGCGTGGCACTTGGTAGTGTTGCGTGGCACTTGGTAGTGTTGCGTGGCACTTGGTAGTGTTGCGTGGCACTTGGTAGTGTTGTTGGCACTTGGTAGTGTTGCGTGGCACTTGGTAGTGTTGCGTGGCACTTGGTAGTGTTGTTGGCACTTGGTAGTGTTGTTGGCACTTGGTTGTTGGTACTTGGTATTGTTGTTGGTTTGGTAGTGTTGTTGGCACTTGGTACTGTTGTTGGCACTTGGTGGTGTTGTTGGTACTTGGTAGTGTTGTTGGTTTGGTAGTGTTGTTGGCACTTGGTACTGTTGTTGGCACTTGGTGGTGTTGTTGGTACTTGGTAGTGTTGTTGGTTTGGTAGTGTTGCGTGGCACTTGGTAGTGTTGCGTGGCATTTGGTAGTGTTGCGTGGCACTTGGTAGTGTTGCGTGGCACTTGGTAGTGTTGTTGGCACTTGGTAGTGTTGCGTGGCACTTGGTAGTGTTGCGTGGCACTGTAGTGTTGTTGGCACTTGGTAGTGTTGTTGGCACTTGGTTGTTGGTACTTGGTATTGTTGTTGGTTTGGTAGTGTTGTTGGCACTTGGTACTGTTGTTGGCACTTGGTGGTGTTGTTGGTACTTGGTAGTGTTGTTGGTTTGGTAGTGTTGTTGGCACTTGGTACTGTTGTTGGCACTTGGTGGTGTTGTTGGTACTTGGTAGTGTTGCGTGGCACTTGGTAGTGTTGCGTGGCACTTGGTAGTGTTGCATGGCACTTGGTAGTGTTGTTGGCACTTGGTAGTGTTGTTGGTACTTGGTAGTGTTGCGTGGCACTTGGTATTGTAGCGTGGCACTTGGTATTGTTGCGTGGCACTTGGTAGTGTTGCGTGGCACTTGGTAGTGTTGCGTGGCACTTGGTAGTGATGTTGGCACTTGGTGGTGTTGTTGGTACTTGGTAGTGTTGTTGGTTTGGTAGTGTTGTTGGCACTTGGTACTGTTGTTGGCACTTGGTGGTGTTGTTGGTACTTGGTAGTGTCGTTGGTTTGGTAGTGTTGTTGGCACTTGGTACTGTTGTTGGCACTTGGTGATGTTGTTGGTACTTGGTAGTGGTGTTGGTACTTGGTAGTGTTGTTGGTTTGGTAGTGTTGCGTGGCACTTGGTAGTGTTGCGTGGCACTTGGTAGTGTTGTTGGCACTTGGTAGTGTTGCGTGGCACTTGGTAGTGTTGCGTGGCACTTGGTAGTGTTGTTGGCACTTGGTAGTGTTGTTGGCACTTGGTTGTTGGTAATTGGTATTGTTGTTGGTTTGGTAGTGTTGTTGGCACTTGGTATTGTTGCGTGGCACTTGGTAGTGTTGCGTGGCACTTGGTAGTGTTGTTGGCACTTGGTGGTGTTGTTGGCACTTGGTGGTGTTGCGTTGCACTTGGTAGTGTTGCGTGGTACTTGGTAGGGTTGTTGGCGCTTGGTAGTGTTGTTGGTTTGGTAGTGTTGTTGGAACTTGGTAGTGTTGTTGGCACATGGTGGTGTTGTTGGTACTTGGTAGTGTTGTTGGTTTGGTAGTGTTGCGTGGCACTTGGTAGTGTTGCGTGGCACTTGGTAGTGTTGCGTGGCACTTGGTAGTGTTGCGTGGCACTTGGTAGTGTTGTTGGCACTTGGTAGTGTTGCGTGGCACTTGGTAGTGTTGTTGGCACTTGGTAGTGTTGTTGGCACTTGGTTGTTGGTACTTGGTATTGTTGTTGGTTTGGTAGTGTTGTTGGCACTTGGTACTGTTGTTGGCACTTGGTGGTGTTGTTGGTACTTGGTAGTGTTGTTGGTTTGGTAGTGTTGTTGGCACTTGGTACTGTTGTTGGCACTTGGTGGTGTTGTTGGTACTTGGTAGTGTTGTTGGTTTGGTAGTGTTGCGTGGCACTTGGTAGTGTTGCGTGGCATTTGGTAGTGTTGCGTGGCACTTGGTAGTGTTGCGTGGCACTTGGTAGTGTTGTTGGCACTTGGTAGTGTTGCGTGGCATTTGGTAGTGTTGCGTGGCACTTGGTAGTGTTGTTGGCACTTGGTATTGTTGTTGGTTTGGTAGTGTTGTTGGCACTTGGTACTGTTGTTGGCACTTGGTGGTGTTGTTGGTACTTGGTAGTGTTGTTGGTTTGGTATTGTTGTTGGCACTTGGTACTGTTGTTGGCACTTGGTGGTGTTGTTGGTACTTGGTAGTGTTGTTGGTTTGGTAGTGTTGCGTGGCACTTGGTAGTGTTGCGTGGCACTTGGTAGTGTTGTTGGTTTGGTAGTGTTGTTGGTACTTGGTAGTGTTGTTGGTACTTGGTAGTGTTGTTGATTTGGTAGTGTTGTTGGTACTTGGTAGTGTTTTTGGTACTTGGTAGTGTTGTTGGTTTGGTAGTGTTGTTGGTACTTGGTAGTGTTGTTGGCGCTTGGTAGTGTTGTTGGTTTGGTAGTGTTGTTGGAACTTGGTAGTGTTGTTGGCACTTGGTGGTGTTGCGTGGCACTTGGTAGTGTTGCGTGGCACTTGGTAGTGTTGCGTGGCACTTGGTAGTGTTGTTGGTTTGGTAGTGTTGTTGGTACTTGGTAGTGTTGTTGGTACTTGGTAGTGTTGTTGATTTGGTAGTGTTGTTGGTACTTGGTAGTGTTTTTGGTACTTGGTAGTGTTGTTGGTTTGGTAGTGTTGTTGGTACTTGGTAGTGTTGTTGGTACTTGGTAGTGTTGCGTGGCACTTGGTAGTGTTGCGTGGCACTTGGTATTGTTGCGTGGCACTTGGTAGTGTTGCGTGGCACTTGGTAGTGTTGTTGGCACTTGGTGGTGTTGTTGGTACTTGGTAGTGTTGTTGGCACTTGGTACTGTTGTTGGCACTTGGTACTGTTGTTGGCACTTGGTGGTGTTGTTGGTACTTGGAAGTGTTGTTGGTTTGGTAGTGTTGTTGGTACTTGGTGGTGTTGTTGGCACTTGGTGGTGTTGCGTGGCACTTGGTAGTGTTGCGTGGTACTTGGTAGTGTTGTTGGCGCTTGGTAGTGTTGTTGGTTTGGTAGTGTTGTTGGAACTTGGTAGTGTTGTTGGCACTTGGTGGTGTTGTTGGCACTTGGTGGTGTTGCGTGGCACTTGGTAGTGTTGTTGGTACTTGGTAGTGTTGTTGGTACTTGGTAGTGTTGCTTGGCACTTGGTAGTGTTGTTGGCACTTGGTAGTGTTGTTGGTTTGGTAGTGTTGTTGGTACTTGGTAGTGTTGTTGGCGCTTGGTAGTGTTGTTGGTTTGGTAGTGTTGTTGGAACTTGGTAGTGTTGTTGGCACTTGGTGGTGTTGTTGGCACTTGGTGGTGTTGCGTGGCACTTGGTAGTGTTGCGTGGTACTTGTTAGTGTTGCGCGGCACATGGTAGTGTTGTGCGGCACTTGGTAGTGTTGTTGGCGCTTGGTAGTGTTGTTGGCACTTGGTAGTGCTGTTGGTTTGGTAGTGTTGTGGGTACTTGGTAGTGTTGTTGGCGCTTGGTAGTGTTGTAGGCGCTTGGTAGTGTTGTTGGCGCTTGGTAGTGTTGTTGGCACTTGGTAGTGTTGTTGGTTTGGTAGTGTTGTGGGTACTTGGTAGTGTTGTTGGTACAAATTAGTGTTGTTGGTTTTGTAGTGTTGTTGGTACTTGGTAGTGTTGTTGGTTTGGTAGTGTTGTTGGTACTTGGTAGTGTTGTTGGTTTGGTAGTGTTGTTGGTACTTGGTAGTGTTGTTGGTACTTGGTAGTGTTGCGTGGCACTGGGTAGTGTTGCGTGGCACTTGGTAGTGTTGTTGGCACTTGGTAGTGTTGTTGGCACTTGGTAGTGTTGCGTGGCACTTGGTAGTGTTGTTGGCACTTGGTAGTGTTGTTGGCACTTGGTTGTTGGTACTTGGTATTGTTGTTGGTTCGGTAGTGTTGTTGGTACTTGGTACTGTTGTTGGCACTTGGTGGTGTTGTTGGTACTTGGTAGTGTTGTTGGTTTGGTAGTGTTGTTGGCACTTGGTACTGTTGTTGGCACTTGGTGGTGTTGTTGGTACTTGGTAGTGTTGTTGGTTTGGTAGTGTTGCGTGGCACTTGGTAGTGTTGCGTGGCATTTGGTAGTGTTGCGTGGCACTTGGTAGTGTTGCGTGGCACTTGGTAGTGTTGTTGGCACTTGGTAGTGTTGTTGGTACTTGGTAGTGTTGCGTGGCACTTGGTATTGTAGCGTGGCACTTGGTATTGTTGCGTGGCACTTGGTAGTGTTGCGTGGCACTTGGTAGTGTTGCGTGGCACTTGGTGGTGTTGTTGGTACTTGGTAGTGTTGTTGGTTTGGTAGTGTTGTTGGCACTTGGTACTGTTGTTGGCACTTGGTACTGTTGTTGGCACTTGGTGGTGTTGTTGGTACTTGGTAGTGTTGTTGGTTTGGTAGTGTTGTTGGCACTTGGTACTGTTGTTGGCACTTGGTGGTGTTGTTGGTACTTGGTAGTGTTGTTGGTTTGGTAGTGTTGTTGGCACTTGGTACTGTTGTTGGCACTTGGTGGTGTTGTTGGTACTTGGTAGTGTTGTTGGTTTGGTAGTGTTGCGTGGCACTTGGTAGTGTTGCGTGGCATTTGGTAGTGTTGCGTGGCACTTGGTAGTGTTGCGTGGCACTTGGTAGTGTTGTTGGCACTTAGTAGTGTTGCGTGGCACTTGGTAGTGTTGCGTGGCACTTGGTAGTGTTGTTGGCACTTGGTAGTGTTGTTGGCACTTGGTTGTTGGTACTTGGTATTGTTGTTGGTTTGGTAGTGTTGTTGGCACTTGGTACTGTTGTTGGCACTTGGTGGTGTTGTTGGTACTTGGTAGTGTTGTTGGTTTGGTAGTGTTGTTGGCACTTGGTACTGTTGTTGGCACTTGGTGGTGTTGTTGGTACTTGGTAGTGTTGTTGGTTTGGTAGTGTTGCGTGGCACTTGGTAGTGTTGCGTGGCACTTGGTCCTGTTGCGTGGCACTTGGTAGTGTTGCGTGGCACTTGGTAGTGTTGTTGGCACTTGGTAGTGTTGTTGGTACTTGGTAGTGTTGCGTGGCACTTGGTAGTGTTGCGTGGCACTTGGTATTGTTGCGTGGCACTTGGTAGTGTTGCGTGGCACTTGGTAGTGTTGTTGGCACTTGGTGGTGTTGTTGGTACTTGGTAGTGTTGTTGGCACTTGGTACTGTTGTTGGCACTTGGTACTGTTGTTGGCACTTGGTGGTGTTGTTGGTACTTGGAAGTGTTGTTGGTTTGGTAGTGTTGTTGGTACTTGGTGGTGTTGTTGGCACTTGGTGGTGTTGCGTGGCACTTGGTAGTGTTGCGTGGTACTTGGTAGTGTTGTTGGCGCTTGGTAGTGTTGTTGGTTTGGTAGTGTTGTTGGAACTTGGTAGTGTTGTTGGCACTTGGTGGTGTTGTTGGCACTTGGTGGTGTTGCGTGGCACTTGGTAGTGTTGCGTGGTACTTGTTAGTGTTGCGCGGCACATGGTAGTGTTGTTGGCGCTTGGTAGTGTTGTTGGCACTTGGTAGTGTTGTTGGTTTGGTAGTGTTGTTGGTACTTGGTAGTGTTGTTGGCGCTTGGTAGTGTTGTTGGTTTGGTAGTGTTGTTGGAACTTGGTAGTGTTGTTGGCACTTGGTGGTGTTGTTGGCACTTGGTGGTGTTGCGTGGCACTTGGTAGTGTTGCGTGGTACTTGTTAGTGTTGCGCGGCACATGGTAGTGTTGTGCGGCACTTGGTAGTGTTGTTGGCGCTTGGTAGTGTTGTAGGCGCTTGGTAGTGTTGTTGGCGCTTGGTAGTGTTGTTGGCACTTGGTAGTGTTGTTGGTTTGGTAGTGTTGTGGGTACTTGGTAGTGTTGTTGGTACAAATTAGTGTTGTTGGTTTTGTAGTGTTGTTGGTACTTGGTAGTGTTGTTGGTTTGGTAGTGTTGTTGGTACTTGGTAGTGTTGTTGGTTTGGTAGTGTTGTTGGTACTTGGTAGTGTTGTTGGTACTTGGTAGTGTTGCGTGGCACTGGGTAGTGTTGCGTGGCACTTGGTAGTGTTGTTGGCACTTGGTAGTGTTGTTGGCACTTGGTTGTTGGTACTTGGTATTGTTGTTGGTTTGGTAGTGTTGTTGGCACTTGGTACTGTTGTTGGCACTTGGTGGTGTTGTTGGTACTTGGTAGTGTTGTTGGTTTGGTAGTGTTGTTGGCACTTGGTAATGTTGTTGGCACTTGGTGGTGTTGTTGGTACTTGGTAGTGTTGTTGGTTTGGTAGTGTTGCGTGGCACTTGGTAGTGTTGCGTGGCACTTGGTCGTGTTGCGTGGCACTTGGTAGTGTTGCGTGGCACTTGGTAGTGTTGTTGGCACTTGGTAGTGTTGCGTGGCACTTGGTAGTGTTGCGTGGCACTTGGTAGTGTTGTTGGCACTTGGTAGTGTTGTTGGCACTTGGTTGTTGGTACTTGGTATTGTTGTTGGTTCGGTAGTGTTGTTGGTACTTGGTACTGTTGTTGGCACTTGGTGGTGTTGTTGGTACTTGGTAGTGTTGTTGGTTTGGTAGTGTTGTTGGCACTTGGTACTGTTGTTGGCACTTGGTGGTGTTGTTGGTACTTGGTAGTGTTGTTGGTTTGGTAGTGTTGTTGGCACTTGGTAGTGTTGTTGGCATTTGGTAGTGTTGTTGGCATTTGGTAGTGTTGTTGGCACTTGGTAGTGTTTTTGGCACTTGGTAGTGTTGTTGGTACTTGGTAGTGTTGTTGGCACTTGGTAGTGTTGCGTGGCACTTGGTAGTTTGCGTGGCACTTGGTAGTGTTGCGTGGCACTTGGTAGTGTTGCGTGGCACTTGGTAGTGTTGCGTGGCACTTGGTAGTGATGTTGGCACTTGGTGGTGTTGTTGGTACTTGGTAGTGTTGTTGGTTTGGTAGTGTTGTTGGCACTTGGTACTGTTGTTGGCACTTGGTGGTGTTGTTGGTACTTGGTAGTGTTGTTGGTTTGGTAGTGTTGTTGGCACTTGGTACTGTTGTTGGCACTTGGTGGTGTTGTTGGCACTTGGTAGTGTTGTTGGTTTGGTAGTGTTGTTGGCACTTGGTAGTGTTGTTGGTTTGGTGGTGTTGTTGGTACTTGGTAGTGTTGTTGGTTTGGTAGTGTTGTTGGCACTTGGTAGTGTTGCGTGGCATTTGGTAGTGTTGCGTGGTACTTGGTAGTGTTGTTGGCACTTGGTAGTGTTGTTGGCACTTTAGTGTTGTTGGCACTTGGTAGTGTTGTTGGTTTGGTAGTGTTGTTGGCACTTGGTAGTGTTGTTGGCACTTGGTAGTGTTGTTGGTACTTGGTAGTGTTGTTGGTTTGGTAGTGTTGTTGGCACTTGGTGGTGTTGTTGGCACTTGGTGGTGTTGTTGGTACTTGGTAGTGTTGTTGGTTTGGTAGTGTTGTTGGCACTTGGTAGTGTTGTTGGCACTTGGTGGTGTTGTTGGTACTTGGTAGTGTTGTTGGTTTGGTAGTGTTGTTGGCACTTGGTAGTGTTGTGGCACTTGGTAGTGTTGCGTGGCACTTGGTAGTGTTGCGTGGCACTTGGTAGTGTTGTTGGCACTTGGTAGTGTTGTTGGCACTTGGTAGTGTTGTTGGCACTTGGTAGTGTTGTTGGTACTTGGTAGTGTTGTTGGTACTTGGTTGTTGGTTTGTAGTGTTGTTGGCACTTGGTACTGTTGTTGGTTTGGTAGTGTTGTTGGTACTTGGTAGTGTTGTTGGTTTGGTAGTGTTGTTGGCACTTGGTAGTGTTGTTGGCATTTGGTAGTGTTGTTGGCACTTGGTAGTGTTGCGTGGCACTTGGTAGTGTTGCGTGGCACTTGGTAGTGGCACTTGGTTGTTGTTGTTGGCACTTGGTAGTGTTGTTGGCACTTGGTAGTGTTGTTGGTACTTGGTAGTGTTGTTGGTTTTGGTACTTGGCACTTGGTGTTGTTGGCACTTGGTGGTGTTGTTGGCACTTGGTAGTGTTGTTGGTTTGGTAGTGTTGTTGGTTTGGTAGTGTTGTTGGCACTTGGTAGTGTTGTTGGCACTTGGTAGTGTTGTTGGCACTTGGTAGTGTTGTTGGTTTGGTAGTGTTGCGTGGTACTTGGTAGTGTTGCACTGGCACTTGGTAGTGTTGTTGGCACTTGGTAGTGTTGTTGGTTGGTAGTGTTGTTGGTACTTGGTAGTGTTGTTGGCACTTGGTAGTGTTGTTACTTGGTAGTGTTGTTGGTACTTGGTAGTGTTGTTGGTACTTGGTAGTGTTGTTGGTTTGGTAGTGTTGTTGGCACTTGGTAGTGTTGTTGGTACTTGGTAGTGTTGTTGGTTTGGTAGTGTTGTTGGTACTTGGTAGTGTTGTTGGTACTTGGTAGTGTTGTTGGCACTTGGTATTGTTGCGTGGCACTTGGTAGTGTTGCGTGGCACTTGGTAGTGTTGCGTGGCACTTGGTAGTGTTGCGTGGCACTTGGTAGTGTTGTTGGCACTTGGTGGTGTTGTTGGTACTTGGTAGTGTTGTTGGTTTGGTAGTGTTGTTTGCACTTGGTACTGTTGTTGGCACTTGGTGGTGTTGTTGGTACTTGGTAGTGTTGTTGGTTTGGTAGTGTTGTTGGCACTTGGTATTGTTGCGTGGCATTTGGTAGTGTTGCGTGGCACTTGGTAGTGTTGTTGGTACTTGGTAGTGTTGTTGGTTTGGTAGTGTTGTTGGCACTTGGTAGTGTTGTTGGCACTTGGTAGTGTTGTTGGTTTGGTAGTGTTGTTGGTACTTGGTAGTGTTGTGCGGCACTTGGTAGTGTTGTTGGCACTTGGTAGTGTTGCGTTGCACTTGGTAGTGTTGTTGGTTTGGTAGTGTTGTTGGCACTTGGTAGTGTTGTTGGTTTGGTAGTGTTGTTGATTTGGTAGTGTTGTTGGTACTTGGTAGTGTTGTTGGTTTGGTAGTGTTGTTGGTTTGGTAGTGTTGTTGGTACTTGGTAGTGTTGTTGGTACTTGGTAGTGTTGCGTGGCACTTGGTAGTGTTGCGTGGCACTTGGTAGTGTTGCGTGGCACTTGGTAGTGTTGCGTGGCACTTGGTAGTGTTGTTGGCACTTGGTGGTGTTGTTGGTACTTGGTAGTGTTGTTGGCACTTGGTACTGTTGTTGGCACTTGGTACTGTTGTTGGCACTTGGTGGTGTTGTTGGTACTTGGTAGTGTTGTTGGTTTGGTAGTGTTGTTGGTACTTGGTGGTGTTGTTGGCACTTGGTGGTGTTGTTGGCACTTGGTAGTGTTGTTGGTTTGGTAGTGTTGTTGGAACTTGGTAGTGTTGTTGGTTTGGTGGTGTTGTTGGCACTTGGTAGTGTTGCGTGGCACTTGGTAGTGTTGCGTGGCACTTGGTAGTGTTGCGTGGCTGCTTTTGGTAGTGTTGTTGGCGCTTGGTAGTGTTGTTGGTTTGGTAGTGTTGTTGGTACTTGGTAGTGTTGTTGGTACTTGGTAGTGTTGTTGGCGCTTGGTAGTGTTGTTGGCACTTGGTAGTGTTGTTGGAACTTGGTAGTGTTTGGCACTTGGTAGTGTTGTTGGCACTTGGTAGTGTTGTTGGCACTTGGTAGTGTTGTTGGCTTGGTAGTGTTGTTGGCACTTGGTAGTGTTGTTGGTTTGGTAGTGTTGTTGGTACTTGTAGTGTTGTTGGTACTTGGTAGTGTTGTTGGTTTGGTAGTGTTGTTGGTACTTGGTAGTGTTGTTGGTACTTGGTAGTGTTGTTGGTTTGGTAGTGTTGTTGGTACTTGGTAGTGTTGTTGGTACTTGGTAGTGTTGCGTGGCACTTGGTAGTGTTGCGTGGCACTTGGTAGTGTTGCGTGGCACTTGGTAGTGTTGTTGGTTTGGTAGTGTTGTTGGCACTTGGTAGTGTTGTTGGCACTTGGTGGTGTTGTTGGTACTTGGTAGTGTTGTTGGTTTGGTAGTGTTGTTTGCACTTGGTAGTGTTGTTGGCACTTGGTAGTGTGTTGGTACGTTGTAGTAGTGTTGTTGGTTTGGTAGTGTTCTTGGCACTTGGTAGTGTTGTTGGCATTTGGTAGTGTTGTTGGCACTTGGTAGTGTTGTTGGTTTGGTAGTGTTGTTGGCACTTGGTAGTGTTGTTGGCACTTGGTGGTGTTGTTGGTACTTGGTAGTGTTGTTGGTTTGGTAGTGTTGTTGGCACTTGGTGTGTTGGCACTTGGTAGTGTTGTTGGCACTTGGTAGTGTTGTTGGTTTGGTAGTGTTGTTGGCACTTGGTAGTGTTTGGTACTTGGCACTTGCTCTTGAAGTAGTGTTGTTGGCGCTTGGTAGTGTTGTTGGTTTGGTAGTGTTGTGGTACTTGGTAGTGTTGTTGGTACTTGGTAGTGTTGTTGGTTTGGTAGTGTTGTTGGCACTTGGTAGTGTTGTTGGTACTTGGTAGTGTTGTTGGTTTGGTAGTGTTGTTGGTACTTGGTAGTGTTGTTGGTACTTGGTAGTGTTGTTGGTTTGGTAGTGTTGTTGGTACTTGGTAGTGTTGTTGGCACTTGGTAGTGTTGCGTGGCACTTGGTATTGTGCGTGGCACTTGGTAGTGTTGCGTGGCACTTGGTAGTGTTGCGTGGCACTTGGTAGTGTTTGGCACTTGGTAGTGTTGTTGGCACTTGGTGGTGTTGTTGGTACTTGGTAGTGTTGTTGGTTTGGTAGTGTTGTTTGCACTTGGTACTGTTGTTGGCACTTGGTGGTGTTGTTGGTACTTGGTAGTGTTGTTGGTTTGGTAGTGTTGTTGGCACTTGGTACTTGTTGCGTGGTTGGATTTGGTAGTGTTGCGTGGCACTTGGTAGTGTTGTTGGCACTTGGTAGTGTTGTTGGCACTTGGTAGTGTTGTTGTACTTGGTAGTGTTGTTGGCACTTGGTAGTGTTGTTGGTTTGGTAGTGTTGTTGGTACTTGGTAGTGTTGTGCGGCACTGGGTAGTGTTGGCACTTGGTAGTGTTGTTTGCACTTGGTAGTGTTGTTGGTTTGGTAGTGTTGTTGGCACTTGGTAGTGTTGTTGGTTTGGTAGTGTTGTTGTACTTGGTAGTGTTGTTGGTACTTGGTAGTGTTGTTGGTACTTGGTAGTGTTGTTGGTTTGGTAGTGTTGTTGGTACTTGGTAGTGTTGTTGGCACTTGGTAGTGTTGCGTGGCACTTGGTAGTGTTGCGTGGTACTTGGTAGTGTTGTTGGCACTTGGTAGTGTTGCGTGGCACTTGGTAGTGTTGTTGGCACTTGGTGGTGTTGTTGGTACTTGGTAGTGTTGTTGGCACTTGGTACTGTTGTTGGCACTTGGTACTGTTGTTGGCACTTGGTGGTGTTGTTGGTACTTGGTAGTGTTGTTGGTTTGGTAGTGTTGTTGGTTGGTGGTGTTGTTGGCACTTGGTGGTGTTGCGTGGCACTTGGTAGTGTTGCGTGGTTTGGTAGTGTTGTTGGCACTTGGTAGTGTTGTTGGCACTTGGTGGTGTTGTTGGCACTTGGTAGTGTTGCGTGGCACTTGGTAGTGTTGTTGGTACCTGGTAGTGTTGCACTTTTGGTAGTGTTGTTGGCACTTGGTAGTGTTGTTGGTTTGGTAGTGTTGTTGGTACTTGGTAGTGTTGTTGGCACTTGGTAGTGTTGTTGGTACTTGGTAGTGTTGTTGGCACTTGGTAGTGCTGTTGGTTTGTAGTGTTGTGGCACTTGGTAGTGTTGTTGGCACTTGGTAGTGTTGTGGCGCTTGGTAGTGTTGTTGGCTTGGTAGTGTTGTTGGCACTTGGTAGTGTTGTTGGTTTGGTAGTGTTTGGTACTTGGTAGTGTTGTTGGTACTTGGTAGTGTTGTTGGTTTGGTAGTGTTGTTGGTACTTGGTAGTGTTGTTGGTACTTGGTAGTGTTGTTGGTTTGGTAGTGTTGTTGGTACTTGGTAGTGTTGTTGGTACTTGGTAGTGTTGCGTGGCACTTGGTATTGTTGCGTGGCACTTGGTATTGTTGCGTGGCACTTGGTAGTGTTGCGTGGCACTTGGTAGTGTTGCATGGCACTTGGTAGTGTTGTTGGCACTTGGTGGTGTTGTTGGTACTTGGTAGTGTTGTTGGTTTGGTAGTGTTGTTTGCACTTGGTACTGTTGTTGGCACTTGGTGGTGTTGTTGGTACTTGGTAGTGTTGTTGGTTTGGTAGTGTTCTTGGCACTTGGTATTGTTGCGTGGCATTTGGTAGTGTTGGGTGGCACTTGGTAGTGTTGCGTGGCACTTGGTAGTGTTGTTGGTACTTGGTAGTGTTGTTGGTACTTGGTAGTGTTGTTGGTACTTGGTAGTGTTGTTGGTACTTGGTAGTGTTGTGCGGCACTGTAGTGTTGTTGGCACTTGGTAGTGTTGTTGGCACTTGGTAGTGTTGTTGGTTTGGTAGTGTTGTTGGTTTGGTAGTGTTGCGTGGTACTTGGTAGTGTTGTTGCACTTGGTAGTGTTGTTGGCACTTGGTAGTGTTGTTGGTTTGGTAGTGTTGTGGCACTTGGTAGTGTTGTTGGTACTTGGTAGTGTTGTTGGTTGGTAGTGTTGTTTACTTGGTAGTGTTGTTGGTTTGGTAGTGTTGTTGGTACTTGGTAGTGTTGTTGGTACTTGGTAGTGTTGTTGGTTTGGTAGTGTTGTTGGTACTTGGTAGTGTTGTTGGTACTTGGTAGTGTTGTTGGCACTTGGTAGTGTTGTTGGCACTTGGTATTGTTGCGTGGCACTTGGTAGTTTGTAGTGTTGTTGGCACTTGGTAGTGTTGTTGGCACTTGGTGGTGTTGTTGGTACTTGTAGTGTTGTTGGTTTGGTAGTGTTGTTGGCACTTGGTACTGTTGTTGGCACTTGGTGGTGTTGTTGGTACTTGGTAGTGTTGTTGGTTTGGTAGTGTTGTTGGCACTTGGTAGTGTTGTTGGCACTGGTAGTGTTGTGGCACTTGGTAGTGTTGTGTTAGTGTTGTTGGTACTTGGTAGTGTTGTTGGCACTTGGTAGTGTTGTTGGTACTTGGTAGTGTTGTTAGTGTTGCGTGGCACTTGGTAGTGTTGTTGGCACTTGGTAGTGTTGTTGGCACTTGGTAGTGTTGTTGGTTTGGTAGTGTTGTTGGCACTTGGTAGTGTTGTTGGCACTTGGTAGTGTTGTTGGCACTTGGTACTGTTGTTGGCACTTGGTAGTGTTGTTGGTACTTGGTAGTGTTGTTGGTTTGGTAGTGTTGTTGGTACTTGGTAGTGTTGTTGGTACTTGGTAGTGTTGCGTGGCACTTGGTAGTGTTGCGTGGCACTTGGTAGTGTTGTTGGCACTTGGTAGTGTTGTTGGTTTGGTAGTGTTGTTGGCACTTGGTAGTGTTGGCACTTGGGTTTGTAGTGTGTTGTTGGCACTTGGTAGTGTTGGTAGTAGTGTTTGTTGGTAGTGTTGTTGGTAGTGTTGTTGGCACTTGGTAGTGTTGTTGGTTTGGTAGTGTTGTTGGTACTTGGTAGTGTTGTTGGCGCTTGGTAGTGTTGTTGGTTTGGTAGTGTTGTTGGAACTTGGTAGTGTTGTTGGTTTGGTAGTGTTGTTGGTACTTGGTAGTGTTGCGTGGCACTTGGTAGTGTTGTTGGCACTTGGTAGTGTTGTTTGGCACTTGGTAGTGTTTTAGTGTTGTTGGCACTTGGTAGTGTTGTTGGTTTGGTAGTGTTGTTGGTACTTGGTAGTGTTGTTGGTACTTGGTAGTGTTGTTGGTACTTGGTAGTGTTGTTGGTTTGGTAGTGTTGTTACTTGGTAGTGTTGTTGGTACTTGGTAGTGTTGTTGGCACTTGGTAGTGTTGTTGGTTTGGTAGTGTTGTTGGCACTTGGTAGTGTTGTTGGCACTTGGTAGTGTTGTTGGCACTTGGTAGTGTTGTTGGCACTTGGTGGTGTTGTTGGTTTGGTAGTGTTGTTGGCACTTGGTAGTGTTGTTGGTTTGGTAGTGTTGTTGGCACTTGGTAGTGTTGTTGGTACTTGGTAGTGTTGTTGTTGGCACTGGGTGTGTTTGGCACTTGGTGGTGTTGTTGGCACTTGGTAGTGTTGCGTGGCACTTGGTAGTGTTGCGTGGCACTTGGTAGTGTTGTTGGCACTTGGTGGTGTTGTTGGTACTTGGTAGTGTTGTTGGCACTTGGTAGTGTTGTTGGCACTTGGTAGTGTTGTTGGCACTTGGTGGTGTTGTTGGTTTGGTAGTGTTGGTTTGTAGTGTTGTTTTGGTAGTGTTGTTGGTACTTGGTAGTGTTGTTGGCACTTGGTAGTGTTGTTGGCACTTGGTAGTGTTGTTGGCACTTGGTAGTGTTGTTGGTTTGGTAGTGTTGTTGGTACTTGGTAGTGTTGCTTGGCACTTGGTAGTGTTGTTGGTTTGGTAGTGTTGTGGGTACTTGGTAGTGTTGTTGGTACTTGGTAGTGTTGTTGGTTTGGTAGTGTTGTTGGTACTTGGTAGTGTTGTTGGTACTTGGTAGTGTTGTTGGTTTGGTAGTGTTGTTGGTACTTGGTAGTGTTGTTGGTACTTGGTAGTGTTGTTGGTTTGGTAGTGTTGTTGGTACTTGGTAGTGTTGTTGGTACTTGGTAGTGTTGCGTGGCACTTGGTATTGTAGCGTGGCACTTGGTATTGTTGCGTGGCACTTGGTAGTGTTGCGTGGCACTTGGTAGTGTTGCATGGCACTTGGTAGTGTTGTTGGCACTTGGTGGTGTTGTTGGTACTTGGTAGTGTTGTTGGTTTGGTAGTGTTGTTTGCACTTGGTACTGTTGTTGGCACTTGGTGGTGTTGTTGGTACTTGGTAGTGTTGTTGGTTTGGTAGTGTTGTTGGCACTTGGTATTGTTGCGTGGCATTTGGTAGTGTTGCGTGGCACTTGGTAGTGTTGTTGGTACTTGGTAGTGTTGTTGGTACTTGGTAGTGTTGTTGATACTTGGTAGTGTTGTTGGCACTTGGTAGTGTTGTTGGTTTGGTAGTGTTGTTGGTACTTGGTAGTGTTGTGCGGCACTGGGTAGTGTTGTTGGCACTTGGTAGTGTTGTTTGCACTTGGTAGTGTTGTTGGTTTGGTAGTGTTGTTGGCACTTGGTAGTGTTGTTGGTTTGGTAGTGTTGTGGGTACTTGGTAGTGTTGTTGGTACTTGTTAGTGTTGTTGGTACTTGGTAGTGTTGTTGGTTTGGTAGTGTTGTTGGTACTTGGTAGTGTTGTTGGTACTTGGTAGTGTTGCGTGGCACTTGGTAGTGTTGCGTGGTTAGTGTTGCGCACTTGGCACTTGGTAGTGTTGCGTGGCACTTGGTAGTGTTGTTGGCACTTGGTGGTGTTGTTGGTACTTGGTAGTGTTGTTGGCACTTGGTACTGTTGTTGCACTTGTACTGTTGTTGGCACTTGGTGGTGTTGTTGGTACTTGGTAGTGTTGTTGGTTTGGTAGTGTTGTTGGTACTTGGTGGTGTTGTTGGCACTTGGTGGTGTTGCGTGTTGGTAGTGTTGCGTGGCACTTGGTGTTGTTGGCACTTGGTAGTGTTGTTGGCACTTGGTGGTGTTGTTGGCACTTGGTAGTGTTGCGTGGCACTTGGTAGTGTTGTGTGGTACCTGGTAGTGTTGCACTGCTTTTGGTAGTGTTGTTGGCGCTTGGTAGTGTTGTTGGTTTGGTAGTGTTGTTGGTACTTGGTAGTGTTGTGCGGCACTTGGTAGTGTTGTTGGCGCTTGGTAGTGTTGTTGGCACTTGGTAGTGCTGTTGGTTTGGTAGTGTTGTGGGTACTTGGTAGTGTTGTTGGCGCTTGGTAGTGTTGTAGGCGCTTGGTAGTGTTGTTGGCGCTTGGTAGTGTTGTTGGCACTTGGTAGTGTTGTTGGTTTGGTAGTGTTGTGGGTACTTGGTAGTGTTGTTGGTACTTGGTAGTGTTGTTGGTTTGGTAGTGTTGTTGGTACTTGGTAGTGTTGTTGGTACTTGGTAGTGTTGTTGGTTTGGTAGTGTTGTTGGTACTTGGTAGTGTTGTTGGTACTTGGTAGTGTTGCGTGGCACTTGGTAGTGTTGCGTGGCACTTGGTATTGTTGCGTGGCACTTGGTAGTGTTGCGTGGCACTTGGTAGTGTTGCATGGCACTTGGTAGTGTTGTTGGCACTTGGTGGTGTTGTTGGTACTTGGTAGTGTTGTTGGTTTGGTAGTGTTGTTTGCACTTGGTACTGTTGTTGGCACTTGGTGGTGTTGTTGGTACTTGGTAGTGTTGTTGGTTTGGTAGTGTTCTTGGCACTTGGTATTGTTGCGTGGCATTTGGTAGTGTTGGGTGGCACTTGGTAGTGTTGCGTGGCACTTGGTAGTGTTGTTGGTACTTGGTAGTGTTGTTGGTACTTGGTAGTGTTGTTGGTACTTGGTAGTGTTGTTGGTACTTGGTAGTGTTGTGCGGCACTGGGTGGTGTTGTTGGCACTTGGTAGTGTTGTTTGCACTTGGTAGTGTTGTTGGTTTGGTAGTGTTGTTGGCACTTGGTAGTGTTGCGTGGTACTTGGTAGTGTTGCACTGCTCTTGGTAGTGTTGTTGGCGCTTGGTAGTGTTGTTGGTTTGGTAGTGTTGTGGGTACTTGGTAGTGTTGTTGGTACTTGGTAGTGTTGTTGGTTTGGTAGTGTTGTTGGTACTTGGTAGTGTTGTTGGTACTTGGTAGTGTTGTTGGTTTGGTAGTGTTGTTGGTACTTGGTAGTGTTGTTGGTACTTGGTAGTGTTGTTGGTTTGGTAGTGTTGTTGGTACTTGGTAGTGTTGTTGGTACTTGGTAGTGTTGCGTGGCACTTGGTAGTGTTGCGTGGCACTTGGTATTGTTGCGTGGCACTTGGTAGTGTTGCGTGGCACTTGGTAGTGTTGCATGGCACTTGGTAGTGTTGTTGGCACTTGGTGGTGTTGTTGGTACTTGGTAGTGTTGTTGGTTTGGTAGTGTTGTTTGCACTTGGTACTGTTGTTGGCACTTGGTGGTGTTGTTGGTACTTGGTAGTGTTGTTGGTTTGGTAGTGTTGTTGGCACTTGGTATTGTTGCGTGGCATTTGGTAGTGTTGCGTGGCACTTGGTAGTGTTGTTGGTACTTGGTAGTGTTGTTGGTACTTGGTAGTGTTGTTGATACTTGGTAGTGTTGTTGGCACTTGGTAGTGTTGTTGGTTTGGTAGTGTTGTTGGTACTTGGTAGTGTTGTGCGGCACTGGGTAGTGTTGTTGGCACTTGGTAGTGTTGTTTGCACTTGGTAGTGTTGTTGGTTTGGTAGTGTTGTTGGCACTTGGTAGTGTTGTTGGTTTGGTAGTGTTGTGGGTACTTGGTAGTGTTGTTGGTACTTGTTAGTGTTGTTGGTACTTGGTAGTGTTGTTGGTTTGGTAGTGTTGTTGGTACTTGGTAGTGTTGTTGGTACTTGGTAGTGTTGCGTGGCACTTGGTAGTGTTGCGTGGCACTTGGTATTGCTGCGTGGCACTTGGTAGTGTTGCTTGGCACTTGGTAGTGTTGCGTGGCACTTGGTAGTGTTGTTGGCACTTGGTGGTGTTGTTGGTACTTGGTAGTGTTGTTGGCACTTGGTACTGTTGTTGGCACTTGTACTGTTGTTGGCACTTGGTGGTGTTGTTGGTACTTGGTAGTGTTGTTGGTTTGGTAGTGTTGTTGGTACTTGGTGGTGTTGTTGGCACTTGGTGGTGTTGCGTGGCACTTGGTAGTGTTGCGTGGCACTTGGTAGTGTTGTTGGCACTTGGTAGTGTTGTTGGCACTTGGTGGTGTTGTTGGCACTTGGTAGTGTTGCGTGGCACTTGGTAGTGTTGTGTGGTACCTGGTAGTGTTGCACTGCTTTTGGTAGTGTTGTTGGCGCTTGGTAGTGTTGTTGGTTTGGTAGTGTTGTTGGTACTTGGTAGTGTTGTGCGGCACTTGGTAGTGTTGTTGGCGCTTGGTAGTGTTGTTGGCACTTGGTAGTGCTGTTGGTTTGGTAGTGTTGTGGGTACTTGGTAGTGTTGTTGGCGCTTGGTAGTGTTGTGGCGCTTGGTAGTGTTGTTGGCGCTTGGTAGTGTTGTTGGCACTTGGTAGTGTTGTTGGTTTGGTAGTGTTGTGGGTACTTGGTAGTGTTGTTGGTACTTGGTAGTGTTGTTGGTTTGGTAGTGTTGTTGGTACTTGGTAGTGTTGTTGGTACTTGGTAGTGTTGTTGGTTTGGTAGTGTTGTTGGTACTTGGTAGTGTTGTTGGTACTTGGTAGTGTTGCGTGGCACTTGGTATTGTAGCGTGGCACTTGGTATTGTTGCGTGGCACTTGGTAGTGTTGCGTGGCACTTGGTAGTGTTGCATGGCACTTGGTGGTGTTGTTGGCACTTGGTGGTGTTGTTGGTACTTGGTAGTGTTGTTGGTTTGGTAGTGTTGTTTGCACTTGGTACTGTTGTTGGCACTTGGTGGTGTTGTTGGTACTTGGTAGTGTTGTTGGTTTGGTAGTGTTCTTGGCACTTGGTATTGTTGCGTGGCATTTGGTAGTGTTGGGTGGCACTTGGTAGTGTTGCGTGGCACTTGGTAGTGTTGTTGGTACTTGGTAGTGTTGTTGGTACTTGGTAGTGTTGTTGGTACTTGGTAGTGTTGTTGGTACTTGGTAGTGTTGTGCGGCACTGGGTAGTGTTGTTGGCACTTGGTAGTGTTGTTTGCACTTGGTAGTGTTGTTGGTTTGGTAGTGTTGTTGGCACTTGGTAGTGTTGCGTGGTACTTGGTAGTGTTGCACTGCTCTTGGTAGTGTTGTTGGCGCTTGGTAGTGTTGTTGGTTTGGTAGTGTTGTGGGTACTTGGTAGTGTTGTTGGTACTTGGTAGTGTTGTTGGTTTGGTAGTGTTGTTGGTACTTGGTAGTGTTGTTGGTACTTGGTAGTGTTGTTGGTTTGGTAGTGTTGTTGGTACTTGGTAGTGTTGTTGGTACTTGGTAGTGTTGTTGGTTTGGTAGTGTTGTTGGTACTTGGTAGTGTTGTTGGTACTTGGTAGTGTTGCGTGGCACTTGGTATTGTAGCGTGGCACTTGGTATTGTTGCGTGGCACTTGGTAGTGTTGCGTGGCACTTGGTAGTGTTGCATGGCACTTGGTAGTGTTGTTGGCACTTGGTGGTGTTGTTGGTACTTGGTAGTGTTGTTGGTTTGGTAGTGTTGTTTGCACTTGGTACTGTTGTTGGCACTTGGTGGTGTTGTTGGTACTTGGTAGTGTTGTTGGTTTGGTAGTGTTGTTGGCACTTGGTATTGTTGCGTGGCATTTGGTAGTGTTGCGTGGCACTTGGTAGTGTTGTTGGTACTTGGTAGTGTTGTTGGTACTTGGTAGTGTTGTTGATACTTGGTAGTGTTGTTGGCACTTGGTAGTGTTGTTGGTTTGGTAGTGTTGTTGGTACTTGGTAGTGTTGTTGGCACTGGGTAGTGTTGTTGGCACTTGGTAGTGTTGTTTGCACTTGGTAGTGTTGTTGGTTTGGTAGTGTTGTTGGCACTTGGTAGTGTTGTTGGTTTGGTAGTGTTGTTGGGTACTTGGTAGTGTTGTTGGTACTTGTTAGTGTTGTTGGTACTTGGTAGTGTTGTTGGTTTGGTAGTGTTGTTGGTACTTGGTAGTGTTGTTGGTACTTGGTAGTGTTGCGTGGCACTTGGTAGTGTTGCGTGGCACTTGGTATTGCTGCGTGGCACTTGGTAGTGTTGCTTGGCACTTGGTAGTGTTGCGTGGCACTTGGTAGTGTTGTTGGCACTTGGTAGTGTTGTTGGTACTTGGTAGTGTTGTTGGCACTTGGTACTGTTGTTGGCACTTGTACTGTTGTTGGCACTTGGTGGTGTTGTTGGTACTTGGTAGTGTTGTTGGTTTGGTAGTGTTGTTGGTACTTGGTGGTGTTGTTGGCACTTGGTGGTGTTGCGTGGCACTTGGTAGTGTTGCGTGGTAGTGTTGTTGGCACTTGGTAGTGTTGTTGTTGCACTTGGTAGTGTTGCGTGGCACTTGGTAGTGTTGTGTGGTACCTGGTAGTGTTGCACTGCGTTTGGTAGTGTTGTTGGCGCTTGGTAGTGTTGTTGGTTTGGTAGTGTTGTTGGTACTTGGTAGTGTTGTGCGGCACTTGGTAGTGTTGTTGGCGCTTGGTAGTGTTGTTGGCACTTGGTAGTGCTGTTGGTTTGGTAGTGTTGTTGGTACTTGGTAGTGTTGTGCGGCACTGGGTAGTGTTGTTGGCACTTGGTAGTGTTGTTTGCACTTGGTAGTGTTGTTGGTTTGGTAGTGTTGTTGGCACTTGGTAGTGTTGTTGGTTTGGTAGTGTTGTGGGTACTTGGTAGTGTTGTTGGTACTTGTTAGTGTTGTTGGTACTTGGTAGTGTTGTTGGTTTGGTAGTGTTGTTGGTACTTGGTAGTGTTGTTGGTACTTGGTAGTGTTGCGTGGCACTTGGTAGTGTTGCGTGGCACTTGTATTTGCGTGGCACTTGGTAGTGTTGTTGGCACTTGGTAGTGTTGCGTGGCACTTGGTAGTGTTGTTGGCACTTGGTGGTGTTGTTGGTACTTGGTAGTGTTGTTGGCACTTGGTACTGTTGTTGGCACTTGTACTGTTGTTGGCACTTGGTGGTGTTGTTGGTACTTGGTAGTGTTGTTGGTTTGGTAGTGTTGTTGGTACTTGGTGGTGTTGTTGGCACTTGGTGGTGTTGCGTGGCACTTGGTAGTGTACTGCGTGGCACTTGGTAGTGTTGTTGGCACTTGGTAGTGTTGTTGGCACTTGGTGGTGTTGTTGGCACTTGGTAGTGTTGGCACTTGGTAGTGTTGTGTGGTACCTGGTAGTGTTGCACTGCTTTTGGTAGTGTTGTTGGCGCTTGGTAGTGTTGTTGGTTTGGTAGTGTTGTTGGTACTTGGTAGTGTTGTGCGGCACTTGGTAGTGTTGTTGGCGCTTGTAGTGTTGTGGCACTTGGTAGTGTTGGTTGGTTTGGTAGTGTTGTTGGTAGGCGCTTGGTAGTGTTGTTGGCGCTTGGTAGTGTTGTTGGCACTTGGTAGTGTTGTTGGTTTGGTAGTGTTGTGGTACTTGGTAGTGTTGTTGGTACTTGGTAGTGTTGTTGGTTTGGTAGTGTTGTTGGTACTTGGTAGTGTTGTTGGTACTTGGTAGTGTTGTTGGTTTGGTAGTGTTGTTGGTACTTGGTAGTGTTGTTGGTACTTGGTAGTGTTGTTGGTTTGGTGCGTGGCACTTGGTATTGTTGCGTGGCACTTGGTAGTGTTGTTGGCACTTGGTAGTGTTGTTGGTTTGGTAGTGTTGTTGGCACTTGGTACTGTTGTTGGCACTTGGTGGTGTTGTTGGTACTTGGTAGTGTTGTTGGTTTGGTAGTGTTCTTGGCACTTGGTGTTGCGTGGCATTTGGTAGTGTTGTTGGCACTTGGTAGTGTTGTAGTGTTGTTGGTACTTGGTAGTGTTGTTGGTACTTGGTAGTGTTGTTGGTTTGGTAGTGTTGTTGGTACTTGGTAGTGTTTGCGGCACTTGGTAGTGTTGTGTTGTTTGCACTTGGTAGTGTTGGTTTGGCACTTGGTAGTGTTGTTGGTTTGGTAGTGTTGTGGGTACTTGGTAGTGTTGTTGGTACTTGGTAGTGTTGTTGGTTTGGTAGTGTTGTTGGTACTTGGTAGTGTTTTTGGTACTTTAGTGTTGTTGGTACTTGGTAGTGTTGTTGGTACTTGGTAGTGTTGCGTGGCACTTTGTGTTATGGTGTTGCGTGGCACTTGGTAGTGCGTGGCACTTGGTAGTGTTGCGTGGCACTTGGTGTTGTTGGCACTTGGTGGTGTTGTTGGTACTTGGTAGTGTTGTTGGCACTTGGTACTGTTGTTGGCACTTGGTACTGTTGTTGGCACTTGGTGGTGTTGTTGGTAGTAGTGTTGTTGGTTTGGTAGTGTTGTTGGTACTTGGTGGTGTTGTTGGCACTTGGTGGTGTTGCGTGGCTCTTGGTAGTGTTGCGTGGTACTTGGTAGTGTTGTTGGCTTGGTAGTGTTGTTGGTTTGGTAGTGTTGTTGGCACTTGGTAGTGTTGTTGGTTTGGTAGTGTTGTGGGTACTTGGTAGTGTTGTTGGTACTTGTTAGTGTTGTTGGTTGTAGTGTTGTTGGTACTTGGTAGTGTTGTTGGTACTTGGTAGTGTTGTTGATTTAGTAGTGGTAGTGTTTTGGTACTTGGTAGTGTTGTTGGTTTGGTAGTGTTGTTGGTACTTGGTAGTGTTGTTGGTACTTGGTAGTGTTGCGTGGCACTTGGTAGTGTTGCGTGGCACTTGGTAGTGTTGTTGGCACTTGGTAGTGTTGCGTGGCACTTGGTAGTGTTGTTGGCACTTGGTGGTGTTGTTGGTACTTGGTAGTGTTGTTGGCACTTGGTACTGTTGTTGGCACTTGGTACTGTTGTTGGCACTTGGTGGTGTTGTTGGTACTTGGTAGTGTTGTTGGTTTGGTAGTGTTGTTGGTACTTGGTGGTGTTGTTGGCACTTGGTGGTGTTGCGTGGCACTTGGTAGTGTTGCGTGGCACTTGGTAGTGTTGTTGGCGCTTGGTAGTGTTGTTGGTAGTGTTGTTGGTTTTGTGTTGTGTTGTTGTTGCGTGGCACTTGGTAGTGTTGTTGGCACTTGGTAGTGTTGTTGGTACTTGGTAGTGTTGTTGGCACTTGGTAGTGTTGGTTGTTGTGGCACTTGGTAGTGTTGTTGGCACTTGGTAGTGTTGTTGGGTTTGGTAGTGTTGTTGGCACTTGGTAGTGTTGTTGGTTTGGTAGTGTTGTTGGTACTTGGTAGTGTTGTTTAGTGTTGTTGGTACTTGGTAGTGTTGTTGGCACTTGGTAGTGTTGTTGGCACTTGGTAGTGTTGTTGGCACTTGGTAGTGTTGTTGGTTTGGTAGTGTTGTTGGTTTGGTAGTGTTGTTGGTACTTGGTAGTGTTGCGTTAGTGGCGTGGCACTTGGTAGTGTTGTTGGCACTTGGTAGTGTTGTTGGTACTTGGTAGTGTTGTTGGCACTTGGTAGTGTTGTTGGTACTTGGTAGTGTTGGTGTAGTGTTGCACTTGGTAGTGTTGTTGGCACTTGGTAGTGTTGTTGGTACTTGGTAGTGTTGTTGGTTTGGTAGTGTTGTTGGTTTGGTAGTGTTGTTGGCACTGGGTTGGTGGCACTTGTTGTTGTTGGCACTTGGTAGTGTTGTTGGTTTGGTAGTGTTGTTGGCACTTGGTAGTGTTGTTGGTACTTGGTAGTGTTGTTGGTACTTGGTAGTGTTGTTGGTTTGGTACTTGGTAGTGTTTTGGTACTTGGTAGTGTTGTTGGTTTGGTAGTGTTGCGTGGCACTTGGTAGTGTTGCGTGGCACTTGGTAGTGTTGCGTGGCACTTGGTAGTGTTGCGTGGCACTTG
Source organism: Oncorhynchus nerka (assembly GCF_034236695.1). Classification (NCBI taxonomy): domain Eukaryota; kingdom Metazoa; phylum Chordata; class Actinopteri; order Salmoniformes; family Salmonidae; genus Oncorhynchus; species Oncorhynchus nerka. The sequence continues at coordinate 14,928,967 of NC_088419.1, read as the reverse complement.
GTAGTGTTGTTGGCACTTGGTAGTGTTGTTGGCACTTGGTGGTGTTGTTGGTACTTGGTAGTGTTGTTGGTTTGGTAGTGTTGTTGGCACTTGGTACTGTTGTTGGCACTTGGTGGTGTTGTTGGTACTTGGTAGTGTTGTTGTTTGGTGTTTTGTAGTGTTGTTGGCACTTGGTGGTGTTGCGTGGCTCTTGGTAGTGTTGCGTGGCACTTGGTAGTGTTGTTGGCGCTTGTAGTGTTGTTGGTTTGGTAGTGTTGTTGGCACTTGTAGTGTTGTTGGTTTGGTAGTGTTGTGGGCACTTGGTAGTGTTGTTGGTACTTGTTAGTGTTGTTGGTTTGGTAGTGTTGTTGGTACTTGGTAGTGTTGTTGGTACTTGGTAGTGTTGTTGATTTGGTAGTGTTGTTGGTACTTGGTAGTGTTTTGGTACTTGGTAGTGTTGTTGGTTTGGTAGTGTTGTTGGTACTTGGTAGTGTTGTTGGTACTTGGTAGTGTTGCGTGGCACTTGGTAGTGTTGCGTGGCACTTGGTTTGCGTGGCACTTGGTAGTGTTGCGTGGCACTTGGTAGTGTGTTGGCACTTGGTGGTGTTGTTGGTACTTGGTAGTGTTGTTGGCACTTGGTACTGTTGTTGGCACTTGGTACTGTTGTTGGCACTTGGTGGTGTTGTTGGTACTTGGAAGTGTTGTTGGTTTGGTAGTGTTGTTGGTACTTGGTGGTGTTGTTGGCACTTGGTGGTGTTTAGTGTTGCGTGGTACTTGGTAGTGTTGTTGGCGCTTGGTAGTGTTGTTGGTTTGGTAGTGTTGTTGGAACTTGGTAGTGTTGTTGGCACTTGGTGGTGTTGTTGGCACTTGGTGGTGTTGCGTGGCACTTGGTAGTGTTGCGTGGTACTTGGTACGCGGCACATGGTAGTGTTGTTGGCACTTGGTAGTGTTGTTGGCACTTGGTAGTGTTGTTGGTTTGGTAGTGTTGTTGGTACTTGGTAGTGTTGTTGGTACTTGGTAGTGTTGTTGGCACTTGGTAGTGTTGTTGTAGTGTTGTTGGCACTTGGTAGTGTTGTTGGCACTTGGTAGTGTTGTTGGCACTTGGTAGTGTTGTTGGTGTTGTTGGCACTTGGTAGTGTTGTTGGCACTTGGTAGTGTTGTTGGCACTTGGTAGTGTTGTTGGCACTTGGTAGTGTTGTTGGTACTTGGTAGTGTTGTTTGGTTGGTACTTGTAGTGGTACTTGGTAGTGTTGTTGGCACTTGGTAGTGTTGTTGGCACTTGGTAGTGTTGTTTGCACTTGGTAGTGTTGTTGGTTTGGTAGTGTTGGCACTTGGTAGTGTTGTGGTTGTTGCACTGCTTGGTAGTGTTGTTGGCACTTGGTAGTGTTGTTGGTGTAGTGTTGTGGGTACTTGGTAGTGTTGTTGGTACTTGGTAGTGTTGTTGGTTTGGTAGTGTTGTTGGTACTTGGTAGTGTTGTTGGTACTTGGTAGTGTTGTTGGTTTGGTAGTGTTGTTGGTACTTGGTAGTGTTGTTGGTACTTGGTAGTGTTGTTGGTTTGGTAGTGTTGTTGGTACTTGGTAGTGTTGTTGGTACTTGGTAGTGTTGTTGGCACTTGGTATTGTAGCGTGGCACTTGGTATTGTTGCGTGCACTTGGTAGTGTTGCGTGGCACTTGGTAGTGTTTGGTTTGGTAGTGTTGTTGGCACTTGGTGGTGTTGTTGGTACTTGGTAGTGTTGTTGGTTTGGTAGTGTTGTTTGCACTTGGTACTGTTGTTGGCACTTGGTGGTGTTGTTGGTACTTGGTAGTGTTGTTGGTTTGGTAGTGTTGTTGGCACTTGGTAGTGTTGCGTGGCATTTGGTAGTGTTGCGTGGCACTTGGTAGTGTTGGTAGTGTTGTTGGCACTTGGTAGTGTTGTTGTACTTGGTAGTGTTGTTGGCACTTGGTAGTGTTTTGGTACTTGGTAGTGTTGTTGGTTTGGTAGTGTTTTGGTGTTAGTGTTGTTGGTACTTGGTACGTGGCACTTGGTAGTGTTGCGTGGCACTTGGTAGTGTTGCGTGGCACTTGGTAGTGTTGTTGGCACTTGGTAGTGTTGTTGGTACTTGGTAGTGTTGTTGGCACTTGGTACTGTTGTTGTTGGTACTGTTGTTGGCACTTGGTGGTGTTGTTGGTACTTGGTAGTGTTGTTGGTTTGGTAGTGTTGTTGGTACTTGGTGGTGTTGTTGGCACTTGGTGGTGTTGCGTGGCACTTGGTTGTGTTGCGTGGTGCTTGGTAGTGTTGTTGGTTTGGTAGTGTTGTTGGAACTTGGTAGTGTTGTTGGCACTTGGTGGTGTTGTTGGCACTTGGTGGTGTTGCGTGGCACTTGGTAGTGTTGCGTGGTACTTGTAGTGTTGCGCGGCACTTGGTAGTGTTGTTGGTAGTGTTGTTGGCACTTGGTAGTGTTGTTGGTTTGGTAGTGTTGTTGGTACTTGGTAGTGTTGTTGGTACTTGGTAGTGTTGTTGGTACTTGGTAGTGTTGTTGGCACTTGGTAGTGTTGTTGGTTTGGTACTGCTGTTGGTACTTGGTAGTGTTGTGGCACTTGGTAGTGTTGTTGGTTTGGTAGTGTTGTTGGCACTTGGTAGTGTTGTTGTTTGGCACTTGGTAGTGTTGTTGGTACTTGGTAGTGTTGCGTGGCACTTGGTATTGTTGCGTGGCACTTGGTAGTGTTGTTGGCACTTGGTGGTGTTGTTGGCACTTGGTGGTGTTGTTGGTACTTGGTAGTGTTGTTGGTTTGGTAGTGTTGTTTGCACTTGGTACTGTTGTTGGCACTTGGTGGTGTTGTTGGTACTTGGTAGTGTTGTTGGTTTGGTAGTGTTGTTGGCACTTGGTATTGTTGCGTGGCATTTGGTAGTGTTGCGTGGCACTTGGTAGTGTTGTTGGTACTTGGTAGTGTTGTTGGTACTTGGTAGTGTTGTTGATACTTGGTAGTGTTGTTGGCACTTGGTAGTGTTGTTGGTTTGGTAGTGTTGTTGGTACTTGGTAGTGTTGTGCGGCACTGGGTAGTGTTGTTGGCACTTGGTAGTGTTGTTTGCACTTGGTAGTGTTGTTGGTTTGGTAGTGTTGTTGGCACTTGGTAGTGTTGTTGGTTTGGTAGTGTTGTGGGTACTTGGTAGTGTTGTTGGTACTTGTTAGTGTTGTTGGTACTTGGTAGTGTTGTTGGTTTGGTAGTGTTGTTGGTACTTGGTAGTGTTGTTGGTACTTGGTAGTGTTGCGTGGCACTTGGTAGTGTTGCGTGGCACTTGGTATTGCTGCGTGGCACTTGGTAGTGTTGCTTGGCACTTGGTAGTGTTGCGTGGCACTTGGTAGTGTTGTTGGCACTTGGTGGTGTTGTTGGTACTTGGTAGTGTTGTTGGCACTTGGTGGTGTTGTTGGTACTTGGTAGTGTTGTTGGTTTGGTAGTGTTGTTGGTACTTGGTGGTGTTGTTGGCACTTGGTGGTGTTGCGTGGCACTTGGTAGTGTTGCGTGGCACTTGGTAGTGTTGTTGGCACTTGGTAGTGTTGTTGGCACTTGGTGGTGTTGTTGGCACTTGGTAGTGTTGCGTGGCACTTGGTAGTGTTGTGTGGTACCTGGGAGTGTTGCACTGCTTTTGGTAGTGTTGTTGGCGCTTGGTAGTGTTGTTGGTTTGGTAGTGTTGTTGGTACTTGGTAGTGTTGTGCGGCACTTGGTAGTGTTGTTGGCGCTTGGTAGTGTTGTTGGCACTTGGTAGTGCTGTTGGTTTGGTAGTGTTGTGGGTACTTGGTAGTGTTGTTGGCGCTTGGTAGTGTTGTAGGCGCTTGGTAGTGTTGTTGGCGCTTGGTAGTGTTGTTGGCACTTGGTAGTGTTGTTGGTTTGGTAGTGTTGTGGGTACTTGGTAGTGTTGTTGGTACTTGGTAGTGTTGTTGGTTTGGTAGTGTTGTTGGTACTTGGTAGTGTTGTTGGTACTTGGTAGTGTTGTTGGTTTGGTAGTGTTGTTGGTACTTGGTAGTGTTGTTGGTACTTGGTAGTGTTGCGTGGCACTTGGTATTGTAGCGTGGCACTTGGTATTGTTGCGTGGCACTTGGTAGTGTTGCGTGGCACTTGGTAGTGTTGCATGGCACTTGGTAGTGTTGTTGGCACTTGGTGGTGTTGTTGGTACTTGGTAGTGTTGTTGGTTTGGTAGTGTTGTTTGCACTTGGTACTGTTGTTGGCACTTGGTGGTGTTGTTGGTACTTGGTAGTGTTGTTGGTTTGGTAGTGTTCTTGGCACTTGGTATTGTTGCGTGGCATTTGGTAGTGTTGGGTGGCACTTGGTAGTGTTGCGTGGCACTTGGTAGTGTTGTTGGTACTTGGTAGTGTTGTTGGTACTTGGTAGTGTTGTTGGTTTGGTAGTGTTGTTGGTACTTGGTAGTGTTGTGCGGCACTGGGTAGTGTTGTTGGCACTTGGTAGTGTTGTTTGCACTTGGTAGTGTTGTTGGTTTGGTAGTGTTGTTGGCACTTGGTAGTGTTGTTGGTTTGGTAGTGTTGTTGGTACTTGGTAGTGTTGTTGGTACTTGTTAGTGTTGTTGGTTTGGTAGTGTTGTTGGTACTTGGTAGTGTTTTTGGTACTTGGTAGTGTTGTTGGTACTTGGTAGTGTTGTTGGTACTTGGTAGTGTTGCGTGGCACTTGGTAGTGTTGCATGGCACTTGGTATTGTTGCGTGGCACTTGGTAGTGTTGCGTGGCACTTGGTAGTGTTGCGTGGCACTTGGTAGTGTTGTTGGCACTTGGTGGTGTTGTTGGTACTTGGTAGTGTTGTTCGCACTTGGTACTGTTGTTGGCACTTGGTACTGTTGTTGGCACTTGGTGGTGTTGTTGGTACTTGGTAGTGTTGTTGGTTTGGTAGTGTTGTTGGTACTTGGTGGTGTTGTTGGCACTTGGTGGTGTTGCGTGGCTCTTGGTAGTGTTGCGTGGTACTTGGTAGTGTTGTTGGCGCTTGGTAGTGTTGTTGGTTTGGTAGTGTTGTTGGCACTTGGTAGTGTTGTTGGTTTGGTAGTGTTGTGGGTACTTGGTAGTGTTGTTGGTACTTGTTAGTGTTGTTGGTTTGGTAGTGTTGTTGGTACTTGGTAGTGTTGTTGGTACTTGGTAGTGTTGTTGATTTGGTAGTGTTGTTGGTACTTGGTAGTGTTTTTGGTACTTGGTAGTGTTGTTGGTTTGGTAGTGTTGTTGGTACTTGGTAGTGTTGTTGGTACTTGGTAGTGTTGCGTGGCACTTGGTAGTGTTGCGTGGCACTTGGTATTGTTGCGTGGCACTTGGTAGTGTTGCGTGGCACTTGGTAGTGTTGTTGGCACTTGGTGGTGTTGTTGGTACTTGGTAGTGTTGTTGACACTTGGTACTGTTGTTGGCACTTGGTACTGTTGTTGGCACTTGGTGGTGTTGTTGGTACTTGGAAGTGTTGTTGGTTTGGTAGTGTTGTTGGTACTTGGTGGTGTTGTTGGCACTTGGTGGTGTTGCGTGGCACTTGGTAGTGTTGCGTGGTACCTGGTAGTGTTGTTGGCGCTTGGTAGTGTTGTTGGTTTGGTAGTGTTGTTGGAACTTGGTAGTGTTGTTGGCACTTGGTGGTGTTGTTGGCACTTGGTGGTGTTGCGTGGCACTTGGTAGTGTTGCGTGGTACTTGTTAGTGTTGCGCGGCACATGGTAGTGTTGTTGGCGCTTGGTAGTGTTGTTGGCACTTGGTAGTGTTGTTGGTTTGGTAGTGTTGTTGGTACTTGGTAGTGTTGTTGGTACTTGGTAGTGTTGTTGGCACTTGGTAGTGTTGTTGGTACTTGGTAGTGTTGTTGGTACTTGGTAGTGTTGTTGGTACTTGGTAGTGTTGTTGGTACTTGGTAGTGTTGTTGTAGTGTTGGGTGGCACTTGGTAGTGTTGTTGGCACTTGGTAGTGTTGTTGGCACTTGGTAGTGTTGTTGGTTTGGTAGTGTTGTTGGTACTTGGTAGTGTTGTTGGTACTTGGTAGTAGCACTTGGTAGTGTTGTTGGCACTTGGTAGTGTTGTTGGCACTTGGTAGTGTTGTTGGTTTGGTAGTGTTGTTGGCACTTGGTAGTGTTGTTGTACTTGGTAGTGTTGCACTTGGTAGTGTTGTTGGCACTTGGTAGTGTTGTTGGTTTGGTAGTGTTGTTGGTACTTGGTAGTGTTGTTGGTACTTGGTAGTGTTGTTGGTTTGGTAGTGTTGTTGGTACTTGGTAGTGTTGTTGGTACTTGGTAGTGTTGTTGGTTTGGTAGTGTTGTTGGCGTGGCACTTGGTAGTGTTGTTGGCACTTGGTAGTGTTGTTGGTTTGGTAGTGTTGTTGGTACTTGGTAGTGTTGTTGGTACTTGGTAGTGTTGCGTTGGCACTTGGTAGTGTTGCGTGGCACTTGGTATTGTTGCGTGCACTTGGTAGTGTTGCGTGGCACTTGGTAGTGTTGTTGGCACTTGGTAGTGTTGTTGGCACTTGGTGGTGTTGTTGGTACTTGGTAGTGTTGTTGGTTTGGTAGTGTTGTTTGCACTTGGTACTGTTGTTGGCACTTGGTGGTGTTGTTGGTACTTGGTAGTGTTGTTGGTTTGGTAGTGTTGTTGGCACTTGGTGTTGTTGGCATTTGGTAGTGTTGGTGGCACTTGGTAGTGTTGTTGGCACTTGGTAGTGTTGTTGGTACTTGGTAGTGTTGTTGATACTTGGTAGTGTTGTTGGCACTTGGTAGTGTTGTTGGTTTGGTAGTGTTGTTGGTACTTGGTAGTGTTGTTGGCACTTGGTAGTGTTGTTGGCACTTGGTAGTGTTGTTGGTTTGGTAGTGTTGTTGGTTTGGTAGTGTTGTTGGCACTTGGTAGTGTTGTTGGTTTGGTAGTGTTGTTGGTACTTGGTAGTGTTGTTGGTACTTGGTAGTGTTGCGTGGCACTTGGTAGTGTTGCGTGGCACTTGTTGTTGCGTGGCACTTGGTAGTGTTGTTGGCACTTGGTAGTGTTGTTGGCACTTGGTAGTGTTGTTGGCACTTGGTGGTGTTGTTGGTACTTGGTAGTGTTGTTGGCACTTGGTACTGTTGTTGGCACTTGGTAGTGTTGTTGGCACTTGGTGGTGTTGTTGGTACTTGGTAGTGTTGTTGGTTTGGTAGTGTTGTTGGTTTGGTGGTGTTGTTGGCACTTGGTAGTGTTGTTGGCACTTGGTAGTGTTGTTGGCACTTGGTAGTGTTGTTGGCACTTGGTAGTGTTGTTGGTTTGGTAGTGTTGTTGGCACTTGGTAGTGTTTGGCACTTGGTAGTGTTGTTGGCACTTGGTAGTGTTGTTGGTACTTGGTAGTGTTGTTGGTTTGGTAGTGTTGTTGGTACTTGGTAGTGTTGTTGGTACTTGGTAGTGTTGTTGGTTTGGTAGTGTTGTTGGTACTTGGTAGTGTTGTTGGTACTTGGTAGTGTTGTTGGTTTGGTAGTGTTGTTGGTACTTGGTAGTGTTGTTGGTACTTGGTAGTGTTGTTGGTTTGGTAGTGTTGTTGGTACTTGGTAGTGTTGTTGGTACTTGGTAGTGTTGTTGGCACTTGGTAGTGTTGTTGGCACTTGGTAGTGTTGCGTGGCACTTGGTAGTGTTGCGTGGCACTTGGTAGTGTTGTTGGCACTTGGTAGTGTTGTTGGCACTTGGTGGTGTTGTTGGTACTTGGTAGTGTTGTTGGTTTGGTAGTGTTGTTTGCACTTGGTACTGTTGTTGGCACTTGGTAGTGTTGTTGGTACTTGGTAGTGTTGTTGGTTTGGTAGTGTTGTTGGCACTTGGTAGTGTTTGGCACTTGGTAGTGTTGCGTGGCACTTGGTAGTGTTGTTGGTACTTGGTAGTGTTGTTGGTACTTGGTAGTGTTGTTGGCACTTGGTAGTGTTGTTGGCACTTGGTAGTGTTGTTGGTTTGGTAGTGTTGTTGGTACTTGGTAGTGTTGTTGGCACTGGGTAGTGTTGTTGGCACTTGGTAGTGCACTTGTAGTGTTGTTGGTTTGGTAGTGTTGTTGGCACTTGGTAGTGTTGTTGGTTTGGTAGTGTTGTTGGTACTTGGTAGTGTTGTTGGTACTTGGTAGTGTTGCGTGGCACTTGGTAGTGTTGCGTGGCACTTGGTATTGCTGCGTGGCACTTGGTAGTGTTGCTTGGCACTTGGTAGTGTTGCGTGGCACTTGGTAGTGTTGTTGGCACTTGGTGGTGTTGTTGGTACTTGGTAGTGTTGTTGGCACTTGGTACTGTTGTTGGCACTTGTACTGTTGTTGGCACTTGGTGGTGTTGTTGGTACTTGGTAGTGTTGTTGGTTTGGTAGTGTTGTTGGTACTTGGTGGTGTTGTTGGTACTTGGTAGTGTTGTGCGGCACTGGGTAGTGTTGTTGGCACTTGGTATTGTTGTTTGCACTTGGTAGTGTTGTTGGTTTGGTAGTGTTGTTGGCACTTGGTAGTGTTGCGTGGTACTTGGTAGTGTTGCACTGCTCTTGGTAGTGTTGTTGGCGCTTGGTAGTGTTGTTGGTTTGGTAGTGTTGTGGGTACTTGGTAGTGTTGTTGGTACTTGGTAGTGTTGTTGGTTTGGTAGTGTTGTTGGTACTTGGTAGTGTTGTTGGTACTTGGTAGTGTTGTTGGTTTGGTAGTGTTGTTGGTACTTGGTAGTGTTGTTGGTACTTGGTAGTGTTGTTGGTTTGGTAGTGTTGTTGGTACTTGGTAGTGTTGTTGGTACTTGGTAGTGTTGCGTGGCACTTGGTATTGTAGCGTGGCACTTGGTATTGTTGCGTGGCACTTGGTAGTGTTGCGTGGCACTTGGTAGTGTTGCATGGCACTTGGTAGTGTTGTTGGCACTTGGTGGTGTTGTTGGTACTTGGTAGTGTTGTTGGTTTGGTAGTGTTGTTTGCACTTGGTACTGTTGTTGGCACTTGGTGGTGTTGTTGGTACTTGGTAGTGTTGTTGGTTTGGTAGTGTTGTTGGCACTTGGTATTGTTGCGTGGCATTTGGTAGTGTTGCGTGGCACTTGGTAGTGTTGTTGGTACTTGGTAGTGTTGTTGGTACTTGGTAGTGTTGTTGATACTTGGTAGTGTTGTTGGCACTTGGTAGTGTTTTTGGTACTTGGTAGTGTTGTTGGTTTGGTAGTGTTTTTGGTACTTGGTAGTGTTGTTGGTACTTGGTAGTGTTGCGTGGCACTTGGTAGTGTTGCGTGGCACTTGGTATTGTTGCGTGGCACTTGGTAGTGTTGCGTGGCACTTGGTAGTGTTGTTGGCACTTGGTGGTGTTGTTGGTACTTGGTAGTGTTGTTGGCACTTGGTACTGTTGTTGGCACTTGGTACTGTTGTTGGCACTTGGTGGTGTTGTTGGTACTTGGAAGTGTTGTTGGTTTGGTAGTGTTGTTGGTACTTGGTGGTGTTGTTGGCACTTGGTGGTGTTGCGTGTCACTTGGTTGTGTTGCGTGGTGCTTGGTAGTGTTGTTGGTTTGGTAGTGTTGTTGGAACTTGGTAGTGTTGTTGGCACTTGGTGGTGTTGTTGGCACTTGGTGGTGTTGCGTGGCACTTGGTAGTGTTGCGTGGTACTTGTTAGTGTTGCGCGGCACATGGTAGTGTTGTTGGCGCTTGGTAGTGTTGTTGGCACTTGGTAGTGTTGTTGGTTTGGTAGTGTTGTTGGTACTTGGTAGTGTTGTTGGTACTTGGTAGTGTTGTTGGTACTTGGTAGTGTTGTTGGCACTTGGTAGTGTTGTTGGTTTGGTACTGCTGTTGGTACTTGGTAGTGTTGTGCGGCACTGGGTAGTGTTGTTGGCGCTTGGTAGTGTTGTTGGCACTTGGTAGTGTTGTTGGTTTGGTAGTGTTGTTGGTACTTGGTAGTGTTGTTGGTACTTGGTAGTGTTGCGTGGCACTTGGTATTGTTGCGTGGCACTTGGTAGTGTTGTTGGCACTTGGTGGTGTTGTTGGCACTTGGTGGTGTTGTTGGTACTTGGTAGTGTTGTTGGTTTGGTAGTGTTGTTTGCACTTGGTACTGTTGTTGGCACTTGGTGGTGTTGTTGGTACTTGGTAGTGTTGTTGGTTTGGTAGTGTTGTTGGCACTTGGTATTGTTGCGTGGCATTTGGTAGTGTTGCGTGGCACTTGGTAGTGTTGTTGGTACTTGGTAGTGTTGTTGGTACTTGGTAGTGTTGTTGATACTTGGTAGTGTTGTTGGCACTTGGTAGTGTTGTTGGTTTGGTAGTGTTGTTGGTACTTGGTAGTGTTGTGCGGCACTGGGTAGTGTTGTTGGCACTTGGTAGTGTTGTTTGCACTTGGTAGTGTTGTTGGTTTGGTAGTGTTGTTGGCACTTGGTAGTGTTGTTGGTTTGGTAGTGTTGTGGGTACTTGGTAGTGTTGTTGGTACTTGTTAGTGTTGTTGGTACTTGGTAGTGTTGTTGGTTTGGTAGTGTTGTTGGTACTTGGTAGTGTTGTTGGTACTTGGTAGTGTTGCGTGGCACTTGGTAGTGTTGCGTGGCACTTGGTATTGTTGCGTGGCACTTGGTAGTGTTGCTTGGCACTTGGTAGTGTTGCGTGGCACTTGGTAGTGTTGTTGGCACTTGGTGGTGTTGTTGGTACTTGGTAGTGTTGTTGGCACTTGGTACTGTTGTTGGCACTTGTACTGTTGTTGGCACTTGGTGGTGTTGTTGGTACTTGGTAGTGTTGTTGGTTTGGTAGTGTTGTTGGTACTTGGTGGTGTTGTTGGCACTTGGTGGTGTTGCGTGGCACTTGGTAGTGTTGCGTGGCACTTGGTAGTGTTGTTGGCACTTGGTAGTGTTGTTGGCACTTGGTGGTGTTGTTGGCACTTGGTAGTGTTGCGTGGCACTTGGTAGTGTTGTGTGGTACCTGGGAGTGTTGCACTGCTTTTGGTAGTGTTGTTGGCGCTTGGTAGTGTTGTTGGTTTGGTAGTGTTGTTGGTACTTGGTAGTGTTGTGCGGCACTTGGTAGTGTTGTTGGCGCTTGGTAGTGTTGTTGGCACTTGGTAGTGCTGTTGGTTTGGTAGTGTTGTGGGTACTTGGTAGTGTTGTTGGCGCTTGGTAGTGTTGTAGGCGCTTGGTAGTGTTGTTGGCGCTTGGTAGTGTTGTTGGCACTTGGTAGTGTTGTTGGTTTGGTAGTGTTGTGGGTACTTGGTAGTGTTGTTGGTACTTGGTAGTGTTGTTGGTTTGGTAGTGTTGTTGGTACTTGGTAGTGTTGTTGGTACTTGGTAGTGTTGTTGGTTTGGTAGTGTTGTTGGTACTTGGTAGTGTTGTTGGTACTTGGTAGTGTTGCGTGGCACTTGGTATTGTAGCGTGGCACTTGGTATTGTTGCGTGGCACTTGGTAGTGTTGCGTGGCACTTGGTAGTGTTGCATGGCACTTGGTAGTGTTGTTGGCACTTGGTGGTGTTGTTGGTACTTGGTAGTGTTGTTGGTTTGGTAGTGTTGTTTGCACTTGGTACTGTTGTTGGCACTTGGTGGTGTTGTTGGTACTTGGTAGTGTTGTTGGTTTGGTAGTGTTCTTGGCACTTGGTATTGTTGCGTGGCATTTGGTAGTGTTGGGTGGCACTTGGTAGTGTTGCGTGGCACTTGGTAGTGTTGTTGGTACTTGGTAGTGTTGTTGGTACTTGGTAGTGTTGTTGGTTTGGTAGTGTTGTTGGTACTTGGTAGTGTTGTGCGGCACTGGGTAGTGTTGTTGGCACTTGGTAGTGTTGTTTGCACTTGGTAGTGTTGTTGGTTTGGTAGTGTTGTTGGCACTTGGTAGTGTTGTTGGTTTGGTAGTGTTGTGGGTACTTGGTAGTGTTGTTGGTACTTGTTAGTGTTGTTGGTTTGGTAGTGTTGTTGGTACTTGGTAGTGTTTTTGGTACTTGGTAGTGTTGTTGGTACTTGGTAGTGTTGTTGGTACTTGGTAGTGTTGCGTGGCACTTGGTAGTGTTGCATGGCACTTGGTATTGTTGCGTGGCACTTGGTAGTGTTGCGTGGCACTTGGTAGTGTTGCGTGGCACTTGGTAGTGTTGTTGGCACTTGGTGGTGTTGTTGGTACTTGGTAGTGTTGTTCGCACTTGGTACTGTTGTTGGCACTTGGTACTGTTGTTGGCACTTGGTGGTGTTGTTGGTACTTGGTAGTGTTGTTGGTTTGGTAGTGTTGTTGGTACTTGGTGGTGTTGTTGGCACTTGGTGGTGTTGCGTGGCTCTTGGTAGTGTTGCGTGGTACTTGGTAGTGTTGTTGGCGCTTGGTAGTGTTGTTGGTTTGGTAGTGTTGTTGGCACTTGGTAGTGTTGTTGGTTTGGTAGTGTTGTGGGTACTTGGTAGTGTTGTTGGTACTTGTTAGTGTTGTTGGTTTGGTAGTGTTGTTGGTACTTGGTAGTGTTGTTGGTACTTGGTAGTGTTGTTGATTTGGTAGTGTTGTTGGTACTTGGTAGTGTTTTGGTACTTGGTAGTGTTGTTGGTTTGGTAGTGTTGTTGGTACTTGGTAGTGTTGTTGGTACTTGGTAGTGTTGCGTGGCACTTGGTAGTGTTGCGTGGCACTTGGTATTGTTGCGTGGCACTTGGTAGTGTTGCGTGGCACTTGGTAGTGTTGTTGGCACTTGGTGGTGTTGTTGGTACTTGGTAGTGTTGTTGACACTTGGTACTGTTGTTGGCACTTGGTACTGTTGTTGGCACTTGGTGGTGTTGTTGGTACTTGGAAGTGTTGTTGGTTTGGTAGTGTTGTTGGTACTTGGTGGTGTTGTTGGCACTTGGTGGTGTTGCGTGGCACTTGGTAGTGTTGCGTGGTACCTGGTAGTGTTGTTGGCGCTTGGTAGTGTTGTTGGTTTGGTAGTGTTGTTGGAACTAGTGTTGTTGGTACTTGGTGGTGTTGTTGGCACTTGGTGGTGTTGCGTGGCACTTGGTAGTGTTGCGTGGTACTTGGTAGTGTTGTTTGGCACTTGGTAGTGTTGTTGGCACTTGGTAGTGTTGTTGGCACTTGGTAGTGTTGTTGGTTTGGTAGTGTTGTTGGCACTTGGTAGTGTTGTTGGCACTTGTAGTGTTGTTGGCACTTGGTAGTGTTGTTGGTACTTGGTAGTGTTGTTGGTTTGGTAGTGTTGTTGGTACTTGGTAGTGTTGTTGGTACTTGGTAGTGTTGTGGCACTTGGTAGTGTTGTTGGCACTTGGTATTGTTGTTTGCACTTGGTAGTGTTGTTGGTTTGGTAGTGTTGTTGGCACTTGGTAGTGTTGTTGGTACTTGGTAGTGTTGCACTGCTCTTGGTAGTGTTGTTGGCGCTTGGTAGTGTTGTTGGTTTGGTAGTGTTGTGGGTACTTGGTAGTGTTGTTGGTACTTGGTAGTGTTGTTGGTTTGGTAGTGTTGTTGGTACTTGGTAGTGTTGTTGGTTTGGTAGTGTTGTTGGTACTTGGTAGTGTTGTTGGTACTTGGTAGTGTTGTTGGTTTGGTAGTGTTGTTGGTACTTGGTAGTGTTGTTGGTACTTGGTAGTGTTGCGTGGCACTTGGTATTGTAGCGTGGCACTTGGTATTGTGCGTGGCACTTGGTAGTGTTGCGTTGGTTTGGTAGTGTTGCATGGCACTTGGTAGTGTTGTTGGCACTTGGTGGTGTTGTTGGTACTTGGTAGTGTTGTTGGTTTGGTAGTGTTGTTTGCACTTGGTACTGTTGTTGGCACTTGGTGGTGTTGTTGGTACTTGGTAGTGTTGTTGGTTTGGTAGTGTTGTTGGCACTTGGTATTGTTGCGTGGCATTTGGTAGTGTTGCGTGGCACTTGGTAGTGTTGTTGGTACTTGGTAGTGTTGTTGGTACTTGGTAGTGTTGTTGATACTTGGTAGTGTTGTTGGCACTTGGTAGTGTTTTGGTACTTGGTAGTGTTGTTGGTTTGGTAGTGTTTTGGTACTTGGTAGTGTTGTTGGTACTTGGTAGTGTTGCGTGGCACTTGGTAGTGTTGCGTGGCACTTGGTATTGTTGCGTGGCACTTGGTAGTGTTGCGTGGCACTTGGTAGTGTTGTTGGCACTTGGTGGTGTTGTTGGTACTTGGTAGTGTTGTTGGCACTTGGTACTGTTGTTGGCACTTGGTACTGTTGTTGGCACTTGGTGGTGTTGTTGGTACTTGGAAGTGTTGTTGGTTTGGTAGTGTTGTTGGTACTTGGTGGTGTTGTTGGCACTTGGTGGTGTTGCGTGTCACTTGGTTGTGTTGCGTGGTGCTTGGTAGTGTTGTTGGTTTGGTAGTGTTGTTGGAACTTGGTAGTGTTGTTGGCACTTGGTGGTGTTGTTGGCACTTGGTGGTGTTGCGTGGCACTTGGTAGTGTTGCGTGGTACTTGTTAGTGTTGCGCGGCACCTGGTAGTGTTGTTGGCGCTTGGTAGTGTTGTTGGCACTTGGTAGTGTTGTTGGTTTGGTAGTGTTGTTGGTACTTGGTAGTGTTGTTGGTACTTGGTAGTGTTGTTGGTACTTGGTAGTGTTGTTGGCACTTGGTAGTGTTGTTGGTTTGGTACTGCTGTTGGTACTTGGTAGTGTTGTGCGGCACTGGGTAGTGTTGTTGGCGCTTGGTAGTGTTGTTGGCACTTGGTAGTGTTGTTGGTTTGGTAGTGTTGTTGGTACTTGGTAGTGTTGTTGGTACTTGGTAGTGTTGCGTGGCACTTGGTATTGTTGCGTGGCACTTGGTAGTGTTGCTTGGCACTTGGTAGTGTTGTTGGCACTTGGTGGTGTTGTTGGTACTTGGTAGTGTTGTTGGTTTGGTAGTGTTGTTTGCACTTGGTAGTGTTGTTGGCACTTGGTGGTGTTGTTGGTACTTGGTAGTGTTGTTGGTTTGGTAGTGTTGTTGGCACTTGGTATTGTTGCGTGGCATTTGGTAGTGTTGTTGGCACTTGGTAGTGTTGTTGGTACTTGGTAGTGTTGTTGGTACTTGGTAGTGTTGTTGATACTTGGTAGTGTTGTTGGCACTTGGTAGTGTTGTTGGTTTGGTAGTGTTGTTGGTACTTGGTAGTGTGTTGTTGGCACTTGGTGGTGTTGGTGGTGTTGTTGCGTGGTACTTGGTAGTGTTGTTGGCGCTTGGTAGTGTTGTTGGTTTGGTAGTGTTGTTGGCACTTGGTAGTGTTGTTGGTTTGGTAGTGTTGTGGTACTTGGTAGTGTTGTTGGTACTTGTTAGTGTTGTTGGTTTGGTAGTGTTGTTGGTACTTGGTAGTGTTGTTGGTTTGGTAGTGTTGTTGATTTGGTAGTATTGTTGGTACTTGGTAGTGTTTTGGTACTTGGTAGTGTTGTTGGTTTGGTAGTGTTGTTGGTACTTGGTAGTGTTGTTGGTACTTGGTAGTGTTGCGTGGCACTTGGTAGTGTTGCGTGGCACTTGGTATTGTTGCGTGGCACTTGGTAGTGTTGCGTGGCACTTGGTAGTGTTGTTGGCACTTGGTGGTGTTGTTGGTACTTGGTAGTGTTGTTGACACTTGGTACTGTTGTTGGCACTTGGTACTGTTGTTGGCACTTGGTGGTGTTGTTGGTACTTGGAAGTGTTGTTGGTTTGGTAGTGTTGTTGGTACTTGGTGGTGTTGTTGGCACTTGGTGGTGTTGCGTGGCACTTGGTAGTGTTGCGTGGTACCTGGTAGTGTTGTTGGCGCTTGGTAGTGTTGTTGGTTTGGTAGTGTTGTTGGAACTTGGTAGTGTTGTTGGTACTTGGTGGTGTTGTTGGCACTTGGTGGTGTTGCGTGGCACTTGGTATTGCTGCGTGGCACTTGGTAGTGTTGCTTGGCACTTGGTAGTGTTGCGTGGCACTTGGTAGTGTTGTTGGCACTTGGTGGTGTTGTTGGTACTTGGTAGTGTTGTTGGCACTTGGTACTGTTGTTGGCACTTGTACTGTTGTTGGCACTTGGTGGTGTTGTTGGTACTTGGTAGTGTTGTTGGTTTGGTAGTGTTGTTGGTACTTGGTGGTGTTGTTGGTACTTGGTAGTGTTGTGCGGCACTGGGTAGTGTTGTTGGCACTTGGTATTGTTGTTTGCACTTGGTAGTGTTGTTGGTTTGGTAGTGTTGTTGGCACTTGGTAGTGTTGTTACTTGGTAGTGTTGCACTGCTCTTGGTAGTGTTGTTGGCACTTGGTAGTGTTGTTGGTTTGGTAGTGTTGTGGGTACTTGGTAGTGTTGTTGGTACTTGGTAGTGTTGTTGGTTTGGTAGTGTTGTTGGTACTTGGTAGTGTTGTTGGTTTGGTAGTGTTGTTGGTACTTGGTAGTGTTGTTGGTACTTGGTAGTGTTGTTGGTTTGGTAGTGTTGTTGGTACTTGGTAGTGTTGTTGGTACTTGGTAGTGTTGCGTGGCACTTGGTATTGTAGCGTGGCACTTGGTATTGTTGCGTGGCACTTGGTAGTGTTGCGTGGCACTTGGTAGTGTTGCATGGCACTTGGTAGTGTTGTTGGCACTTGGTGGTGTTGTTGGTACTTGGTAGTGTTGTTGGTTTGGTAGTGTTGTTTGCACTTGGTACTGTTGTTGGCACTTGGTGGTGTTGTTGGTACTTGGTAGTGTTGTTGGTTTGGTAGTGTTGTTGGCACTTGGTATTGTTGCGTGGCATTTGGTAGTGTTGCGTGGCACTTGGTAGTGTTGTTGGTACTTGGTAGTGTTGTTGGTACTTGGTAGTGTTGTTGGTTTGGTAGTGTTGTTGGCACTTGGTAGTGTTTTGGTACTTGGTAGTGTTGTTGGTTTGGTAGTGTTTTGGTACTTGGTAGTGTTGTTGGTACTTGGTAGTGTTGCGTGGCACTTGGTAGTGTTGCGTGGCACTTGGTAGTGTTGTGGCACTTGGTAGTGTTGCGTGGCACTTGGTAGTGTTGTTGGCACTTGGTGGTGTTGTTGGTACTTGGTAGTGTTGTTGGTTTGGTACTGTTGTTGGCACTTGGTACTGTTGTTGGCACTTGGTGGTGTTGTTGGTACTTGGTAGTGTTGTTGGTTTGGTAGTGTTGTTGGTACTTGGTGGTGTTGTTGGCACTTGGTGGTGTTTGTCACTTGGTACGTGGTGCTTGGTAGTGTTGTTGGTTTGGTAGTGTTGTTGGAACTTGGTAGTGTTGTTGGCACTTGGTGGTGTTGTTGGCACTTGGTGGTGTTGCGTGGCACTTGGTAGTGTTGCGTGGTACTTGTTAGTGTTGTTGGCACTTGGTAGTGTTGTTGGCGCTTGGTAGTGTTGTTGGCACTTGGTAGTGTTGTTGGTTTGGTAGTGTTGTTGGTACTTGGTAGTGTTGTTGGTACTTGGTAGTGTTGTTGGTACTTGGTAGTGTTGTTGGCACTTGGTAGTGTTGTTGGTTTGGTACTGCTGTTGGTACTTGGTAGTGTTGTGCGGCACTGGGTAGTGTTGTTGGCGCTTGGTAGTGTTGTTGGCACTTGGTAGTGTTGTTGGTTTGGTAGTGTTGTTGGTACTTGGTAGTGTTGTTGGTACTTGGTAGTGTTGCGTGGCACTTGGTATTGTTGTTGGCACTTGGTAGTGTTGTTGGCACTTGGTGGTGTTGTTGGCACTTGGTGGTGTTGTTGGTACTTGGTAGTGTTGTTGGTTTGGTAGTGTTGTTTGCACTTGGTACTGTTGTTGGCACTTGGTGGTGTTGTTGGTACTTGGTAGTGTTGTTGGTTTGGTAGTGTTGTTGGCACTTGGTATTGTTGCGTGGCATTTGGTAGTGTTGCGTGGCACTTGGTAGTGTTGTTGGTACTTGGTAGTGTTGTTGGTACTTGGTAGTGTTGTTGATACTTGGTAGTGTTGTTGGCACTTGGTAGTGTTGTTGGTTTGGTAGTGGTAGTGTTGTGGCACTGGGTAGTGTTGTTGGCACTTGGTAGTGTTGTTTGCACTTGGTAGTGTTGTTGGTTTGGTAGTGTTGTTGGCACTTGGTAGTGTTGTTGGTTTGGTAGTGTTTGGTACTTGGTAGTGTTGTTGGTTTGGTAGTGTTGTTGGTACTTGGTGGTGTTGTTGGTACTTGGTGGTGTTGCGTGGCACTTGGTAGTGTTGCGTGGCACTTGGTAGTGTTGTTGGCACTTGGTAGTGTTGTTGGCACTTGGTGGTGTTGTTGGCACTTGGTAGTGTTGCGTGGCACTTGGTAGTGTTGTGTGGTACCTGGGAGTGTGTTGCACTGCTTTTGGTAGTGTTGTTGGCGCTTGGTAGTGTTGTTGGTTTGGTAGTGTTGTTGGTACTTGGTAGTGTTGTGCGGCACTTGGTAGTGTTGTTGGCGCTTGGTAGTGTGTTGTTGGCACTTGGTAGTGCTGTTGGTTTGGCAGTGTTGTGGGTACTTGGTAGTGTTGTTGGCGCTTGGTAGTGTTTGGCGCTTGGTAGTGTTGTTGGCGCTTAGTGTTGTTGGCACTTGGTAGTGTTGTTGGTTTGGTAGTGTTGTGGGTACTTGGTAGTGTTGTTGGTACTTGGTAGTGTTGTTGGTTTGGTAGTGTTGTTGGTACTTGGTAGTGTTGTTGGTACTTGGTAGTGTTGTTGGTTTGGTAGTGTTGTTGGTACTTGGTAGTGTTGTTGGTACTTGGTAGTGTTGCGTGGCACTTGGTATTGTAGCGTGGCACTTGGTATTGTTGCGTGGCACTTGGTAGTGTTGCGTGGCACTTGGTAGTGTTGCATGGCACTTGGTAGTGTTGTTGGCACTTGGTGGTGTTGTTGGTACTTGGTAGTGTTGTTGGTTTGTAGTGTTGTTTGCACTTGGTACTGTTGTTGGCACTTGGTGGTGTTGTTGGTACTTGGTAGTGTTGTTGGTTTGGTAGTGTTCTTGGCACTTGGTATTGTTGCGTGGCATTTGGTAGTGTTGGGTGGCACTTGGTAGTGTTGCGTGGCACTTGGTAGTGTTGTTGGTACTTGGTAGTGTTGTTGGTACTTGGTAGTGTTGTTGGTTTGGTAGTGTTGTTGGTACTTGGTAGTGTTGTGCGGCACTGGGTAGTGTTGTTGGCACTTGGTAGTGTTGTTGGCACTTGGTAGTGTTGTTGGTTTGGTAGTGTTGTTGGCACTTGGTAGTGTTGTTGGTTTGGTAGTGTTGTGGTACTTGGTAGTGTTGTTGGCACTTGGTAGTGTTGTTGGTTTGGTAGTGTTGTGGGTACTTGGTAGTGTTTTTGGTACTTGGTAGTGTTGTTGGTACTTGGTAGTGTTGTTGGTACTTGGTAGTGTTGCGTGGCACTTGGTAGTGTTGCATGGCACTTGGTATTGTTGCGTGGCACTTGGTAGTGTTGCGTGGCACTTGGTAGTGTTGCGTGGCACTTGGTAGTGTTGTTGGCACTTGGTGGTGTTGTTGGTACTTGGTAGTGTTGTTGGCACTTGGTAGTGTTGTTGGCACTTGGTACTGTTGTTGGCACTTGGTGGTGTTGTTGGTACTTGGTAGTGTTGTTGGTTTGGTAGTGTTGTTGGTACTTGGTGGTGTTGTTGGCACTTGGTGGTGTTGCGTGGCTCTTGGTAGTGTTGCGTGGTACTTGGTAGTGTTGTTGGCGCTTGGTAGTGTTGTTGGTTTGGTAGTGTTGTTGGCACTTGGTAGTGTTGTTGGTTTGGTAGTGTTTGGGTACTTGGTAGTGTTGTTGGTACTTGTTAGTGTTGTTGGTTTGGTAGTGTTGTTGGTACTTGGTAGTGTTGTTGGTACTTGGTAGTGTTGATTTGGTAGTGTTGTTGGTACTTGGTAGTGTTTTTGGTACTTGGTAGTGTTGTTGGTTTGTAGTGTTGTTGGTACTTGGTAGTGTTGTTGGTACTTGGTAGTGTTGCGTGGCACTTGGTAGTGTTGCGTGGCACTTGGTATTGTTGCGTGGCACTTGGTAGTGTTGCGTGGCACTTGGTAGTGTTGTTGGCACTTGGTGGTGTTGTTGGTACTTGGTAGTGTTGTTGACACTTGGTACTGTTGTTGGCACTTGGTACTGTTGTTGGCACTTGGTGGTGTTGTTGGTACTTGGAAGTGTTGTTGGTTTGGTAGTGTTGTTGGTACTTGGTGGTGTTGTTGGCACTTGGTGGTGTTGCGTGGCACTTGGTAGTGTTGCGTGGTACCTGGTAGTGTTGTTGGCGCTTGGTAGTGTTGTTGGTTTGGTAGTGTTGTTGGAACTTGGTAGTGTTGTTGGCACTTGGTGGTGTTGTTGGCACTTGGTAGTGTTGCGTGGTACTTGGTAGTGTTTGGTAGTGTTGTTGGCGCTTGGTAGTGTTGTTGGCACTTGGTAGTGTTGTTGGTTTGGTAGTGTTGTTGGTACTTGGTAGTGTTGTTGGTACTTGGTAGTGTTGGGTGGCACTTGGTAGTGTTGTTGGTACTTGGTAGTGTTGTTGGTACTTGGTAGTGTTGTTGGTACTTGGTAGTGTTGTTGGTACTTGGTAGTGTTGTTGGTACTTGGTAGTGTTGTTGGTACTTGGTAGTGTTGTTGGTACTTGGTAGTGTTGGGTGGCACTTGGTAGTGTTGCGTGGCACTTGGTAGTGTTGTTGGCACTTGGTAGTGTTGTTGGTTTGGTAGTGTTGTTGGTACTTGGTAGTGTTGTTGGTACTTGGTAGTGTTGTGCGGCACTGGGTAGTGTTGTTGGCACTTGGTATTGTTGTTTGCACTTGGTAGTGTTGTTGGTTTGGTAGTGTTGTTGGCACTTGGTAGTGTTGCGTGGTACTTGGTAGTGTTGCACTGCTCTTGGTAGTGTTGTTGGCGCTTGGTAGTGTTGTTGGTTTGGTAGTGTTGTGGGTACTTGGTAGTGTTGTTGGTACTTGGTAGTGTTGTTGGTTTGGTAGTGTTGTTGGTACTTGGTAGTGTTGTTGGTACTTGGTAGTGTTGTTGGTTTGGTAGTGTTGTTGGTACTTGGTAGTGTTGTTGGTACTTGGTAGTGTTGTTGGTTTGGTAGTGTTGTTGGTACTTGGTAGTGTTGTTGGTACTTGGTAGTGTTGCGTGGCACTTGGTAGTGTTGTTGCGTGGCACTTGGTAGTGTTGCGTGGCACTTGGTATTGTTGCGTGGCACTTGGTAGTGTTGTGTGGCACTTGGTAGTGTTGTTGGCACTTGGTGGTGTTGTTGGTACTTGGTAGTGTTGTTGGTTTGGTAGTGTTGTTTGCACTTGGTACTGTTGTTGGCACTTGGTGGTGTTGTTGGTACTTGGTAGTGTTGTTGGTTTGGTAGTGTTGTTGGCACTTGGTATTGTTGCGTGGCATTTGGTAGTGTTGCGTGGCACTTGGTAGTGTTGTTGGTACTTGGTAGTGTTGTTGGTACTTGGTAGTGTTGTTGATACTTGGTAGTGTTGTTGGCACTTGGTAGTGTTGTTGGTTTGGTAGTGTTGTTGGTACTTGGTAGTGTTGTGCGGCACTGGGTAGTGTTGTTGGCACTTGGTAGTGTTGTTTGCACTTGGTAGTGTTGTTGGTTTGGTAGTGTTGTTGGCACTTGGTAGTGTTGTTGGTTTGGTAGTGTTGTGGGTACTTGTTAGTGTTGTTGGTACTTGGTAGTGTTGTTGGTTTGGTAGTGTTGTTGGTACTTGGTAGTGTTGTTGGTACTTGGTAGTGTTGCGTGGCACTTGGTAGTGTTGCGTGGCACTTGGTATTGCTGCGTGGCACTTGGTAGTGTTGCTTGGCACTTGGTAGTGTTGCGTGGCACTTGGTAGTGTTGTTGGCACTTGGTGGTGTTGTTGGTACTTGGTAGTGTTGTTGGCACTTGGTACTGTTGTTGGCACTTGTACTGTTGTTGGCACTTGGTGGTGTTGTTGGTACTTGGTAGTGTTGTTGGTTTGGTAGTGTTGTTGGTACTTGGTGGTGTTGTTGGCACTTGGTGGTGTTGCGTGGCACTTGGTAGTGTTGGTGGCACTTGGTAGTGTTGTTGGCACTTGGTAGTGTTGTTGGCACTTGGTGGTGTTGTTGGCACTTGGTAGTGTTGCGTGGCACTTGGTAGTGTTGTGTGGTACCTGGTAGTGTTGCACTGCTTTTTTGGTAGTGTTGTTGGCGCTTGGTAGTGTTGTTGGTTTGGTAGTGTTGTTGGTACTTGGTAGTGTTGTTGGCACTTGGTAGTGTTGTTGGCGCTTGGTAGTGTTGTTGGCACTTGGTAGTGCTGTTGGTTTGGTAGTGTTGTGGGTACTTGGTAGTGTTGTTGGCGCTTGGTAGTGTTGTTGCGCTTGGTAGTGTTGTTGGCACTTGGTAGTGTTGTTGGCACTTGGTAGTGTTGTTGGTTTGGTAGTGTTGTGGGTACTTGGTAGTGTTGTTGGTACTTGGTAGTGTTGTTGGTTTGGTAGTGTTGTTGGTACTTGGTAGTGTTGTTGGTACTTGGTAGTGTTGTTGGTTTGGTAGTGTTGTTGGTACTTGGTAGTGTTGTTGGTACTTGGTAGTGTTGCTTGGCACTTGGTATTGTAGCGTGGCACTTGGTATTGTTGCGTGGCACTTGGTAGTGTTGCGTGGCACTTGGTGGTGTTGTTGGTACTTGGTAGTGTTGTTGGTTTGGTAGTGTTGTTTGCACTTGGTACTGTTGTTGGCACTTGGTGGTGTTGTTGGTACTTGGTAGTGTTGTTGGTTTGGTAGTGTTCTTGGCACTTGGTATTGTTGCGTGGCATTTGGTAGTGTTGGGTGGCACTTGGTAGTGTTGCGTGGCACTTGGTAGTGTTGTTGGTACTTGGTAGTGTTGTTGGTACTTGGTAGTGTTGTTGGTTTGGTAGTGTTGTTGGTACTTGGTAGTGTTGTGCGGCACTGGGTAGTGTTGTTGGCACTTGGTAGTGTTGTTTGCACTTGGTAGTGTTGTTGGTTTGGTAGTGTTGTTGGCACTTGGTAGTGTTGTTGGTTTGGTAGTGTTGTGGGTACTTGGTAGTGTTGTTGGTACTTGTTAGTGTTGTTGGTTTGGTAGTGTTGTTGGTACTTGGTAGTGTTTTGGTACTTGGTAGTGTTGTTGGTACTTGGTAGTGTTGTTGGTACTTGGTAGTGTTGCGTGGCACTTGGTAGTGTTGCATGGCACTTGGTATTGTTGCGTGGCACTTGGTAGTGTTGCGTGGCACTTGGTAGTGTTGCGTGGCACTTGGTAGTGTTGTTGGCACTTGGTGGTGTTGTTGGTACTTGGTAGTGTTGTTGGCACTTGGTACTGTTGTTGGCACTTGGTACTGTTGTTGGCACTTGGTGGTGTTGTTGGTACTTGGTAGTGTTGTTGGTTTGGTAGTGTTGTTGGTACTTGGTGGTGTTGTTGGCACTTGGTGGTGTTGCGTGGCTCTTGGTAGTGTTGCGTGGTACTTGGTAGTGTTGTTGGCGCTTGGTAGTGTTGTTGGTTTGGTAGTGTTGTTGGCACTTGGTAGTGTTGTTGGTTTGGTAGTGTTGTGGGTACTTGGTAGTGTTGTTGGTACTTGTTAGTGTTGTTGGTTTGGTAGTGTTGTTGGTACTTGGTAGTGTTGTTGGTACTTGGTAGTGTTGTTGATTTGGTAGTGTTGTTGGTACTTGGTAGTGTTTTTGGTACTTGGTAGTGTTGTTGGTTTGGTAGTGTTGTTGGTACTTGGTAGTGTTGTTGGTACTTGGTAGTGTTGCGTGGCACTTGGTAGTGTTGCGTGGCACTTGGTAGTGTTGCGTGGCACTTGGTAGTGTTGCGTGGCACTTGGTAGTGTTGTTGGCACTTGGTGGTGTTGTTGGTACTTGGTAGTGTTGTTGGCACTTGGTAGTGTTGTTGGCACTTGGTACTGTTGTTGGCACTTGGTGGTGTTGTTGGTACTTGGAAGTGTTGTTGGTTTGGTAGTGTTGTTGGTACTTGGTGGTGTTGTTGGCACTTGGTGGTGTTGCGTGTCACTTGGTAGTGTTGCGTGGTACTTGGTAGTGTTGTTGGCGCTTGGTAGTGTTGTTGGTTTGTAGTGTTGTTGGAACTTGGTAGTGTTGTTGGCACTTTGGTGTTGTGGCACTTGGTGGTGTTGCGTGGCACTTGGTAGTGTTGCGTGGTACTTGTTAGTGTTGCGCGGCACATGGTAGTGTTGTTGGCGCTTGGTAGTGTTGTTGGCACTTGGTAGTGTTGTTGGTTTGGTAGTGTTGTTGGTACTTGGTAGTGTTGTTGGTACTTGGTAGTGTTGTTGGTACTTGGTAGTGTTGTTGGCACTTGGTAGTGTTGTTGGTTTGGTACTGCTGTTGGTACTTGGTAGTGTTGTGCGGCACTGGGTAGTGTTGTTGGCGCTTGGTAGTGTTGTTGGCACTTGGTAGTGTTGTTGGTTTGGTAGTGTTGTTGGTACTTGGTAGTGTTGTTGGTACTTGGTAGTGTTGCGTGGCACTTGGTATTGTTGCGTGGCACTTGGTAGTGTTGTTGGCACTTGGTGGTGTTGTTGGTACTTGGTAGTGTTGTTGGTTTGGTAGTGTTGTTTGCACTTGGTACTGTTGTTGGCACTTGGTGGTGTTGTTGGTACTTGGTAGTGTTGTTGGTTTGGTAGTGTTGTTGGCACTTGGTATTGTTGCGTGGCATTTGGTAGTGTTGCGTGGCACTTGGTAGTGTTGTTGGTACTTGGTAGTGTTGTTGGTACTTGGTAGTGTTGTTGATACTTGGTAGTGTTGTTGGCACTTGGTAGTGTTGTTGGTTTGGTAGTGTTGTTGGTACTTGGTAGTGTTGTTGGCACTGGTAGTGTTGTTGGCACTTGGTAGTGTTGTTTGCACTTGGTAGTGTTGTTGGTTTGGTAGTGTTGTTGGCACTTGGTAGTGTTGTTGGTTTGGTAGTGTTGTGGGTACTTGGTAGTGTTGTTGGTACTTGGTAGTGTTGTTGGTACTTGGTAGTGTTGTTGGTTTGGTAGTGTTGTTGGTACTTGGTAGTGTTGTTGGTACTTGGTAGTGTTGCGTGGCACTTGGTAGTGTTGCGTGGCACTTGGTATGTGCTGCGTGGCACTTGGTAGTGTTGTTGGCACTTGGTAGTGTTGCGTGGCACTTGGTAGTGTTGTTGGCACTTGGTGGTGTTGTTGGTACTTGGTAGTGTTGTTGGCACTTGGTACTGTTGTTGGCAGTGTTGTTGGCACTTGGTGGTGTTGTTGGTACTTGGTAGTGTTGTTGGTTTGGTAGTGTTGTTGGTACTTGGTGGTGTTGTTGGCACTTGGTGGTGTTGCGTGGCACTTGGTAGTGTTGCGTGGCACTTGGTAGTGTTGTTGGCACTTGGTAGTGTTGTTGGTTTGGTAGTGTTGTTGCACTTGGTAGTGTTGCGTGGCACTTGGTAGTGTTGTGTGGTACCTGGGAGTGTTGGTGCTTTTGGTAGTGTTGTTGGCGCTTGGTAGTGTTGTTGGTTTGGTAGTGTTGTTGGCACTTGGTAGTGTTGTTGGCACTTGGTAGTGTTGTTGGCACTTGGTAGTGTTGTTGGCACTTGGTAGTGTTGTTGGCACTTGGTAGTGCTGTTGGTTTGGTAGTGTTGTGGGTACTTGGTAGTGTTGTAGGCGCTTGGTAGTGTTGTTGGCGCTTGGTAGTGTTGTTGGCACTTGGTAGTGTTGTTGGTTTGGTAGT
Organism: Oncorhynchus nerka; assembly: GCF_034236695.1. Lineage (NCBI taxonomy): Eukaryota > Metazoa > Chordata > Actinopteri > Salmoniformes > Salmonidae > Oncorhynchus > Oncorhynchus nerka. The sequence continues at coordinate 14,903,710 of NC_088419.1, read as the reverse complement.
GTTGTGGGTGTTTGGTAGTGTTGTTGGTACTTGGTAGTGTTGTTGGTTTGGTAGTGTTGTTGGTACTTGGTAGTGTTGTTGGTACTTGGTAGTGTTGTTGGTTTGGTAGTGTTGTTGGTACTTGGTAGTGTTGTTGGTACTTGGTAGTGTTGCGTGGCACTTGGTAGTGTAGCGTGGCACTTGGTATTGTTGCGTGGCACTTGGTAGTGTTGCGTGGCACTTGGTAGTGTTGCATGGCACTTGGTAGTGTTGTTGGCACTTGGTGGTGTTGTTGGTACTTGGTAGTGTTGTTGGTTTGGTAGTGTTGTTTGCACTTGGTACTGTTGTTGGCACTTGGTGGTGTTGTTGGTACTTGGTAGTGTTGTTGGTTTGGTAGTGTTGTTGGCACTTGGTATTGTTGCGTGGCATTTGGTAGTGTTGGGTGGCACTTGGTAGTGTTGCGTGGCACTTGGTAGTGTTGTTGGCACTTGGTAGTGTTGTTGGTACTTGGTAGTGTTGTTGGTTTGGTAGTGTTGTTGGTACTTGGTAGTGTTGTGCGGCACTGGGTAGTGTTGTTGGCACTTGGTAGTGTTGTTTGCACTTGGTAGTGTTGTTGGTTTGGTAGTGTTGTTGGCACTTGGTAGTGTTGTTGGTTTGGTAGTGTTGTGGGTACTTGGTAGTGTTTTTGGTACTTGGTAGTGTTGTTGGTACTTGGTAGTGTTGTTGGTACTTGGTAGTGTTGTTGGCACTTGGTAGTGTTGTTGGCACTTGGTATTGTTGTGGCACTTGGTAGTGTTGCGTGGCACTTGGTAGTGTTGTTGGCACTTGGTAGTGTTGTTGGTACTTGGTAGTGTTGTTGGCACTTGGTAGTGTTGTTGGCACTTGGTAGTGTTGTTGGTACTTGGTAGTGTTGTTGGTTTGGTAGTGTTGTTGGTACTTGGTGGTGTTGTTGGCACTTGGTGGTGTTGCGTGGCTCTTGGTAGTGTTGCGTGGTACTTGGTAGTGTTGTTGGCACTTGGTAGTGTTGTTGGTTTGGTAGTGTTGTTGGCACTTGGTAGTGTTGTTGGTTTGGTAGTGTTGTTGGTACTTGGTAGTGTTGTTGGTACTTGGTAGTGTTGTTGGTTTGGTAGTGTTGTTGGTACTTGGTAGTGTTGTTGGTACTTGGTAGTGTTGTTGATTTGGTAGTGTTGTTGGTACTTGGTAGTGTTTTGGTACTTGGTAGTGTTGTTGGTTTGGTAGTGTTGTTGGTACTTGGTAGTGTTGTTGGCACTTGGTAGTGTTGCGTGGCACTTGGTAGTGTTGCGTGGTTTGGTAGTGTTGCGTGGCACTTGGTAGTGTTGTGGCACTTGGTAGTGTTGTTGGCACTTGGTAGTGTTGTTGGTACTTGGTAGTGTTGTTGACACTTGGTACTGTTGTTGGCACTTGGTAGTGTTGTTGGTACTTGGTAGTGTTGTTGGTTTGGTAGTGTTGTTGGTACTTGGTGGTGTTGTTGGCACTTGGTGGTGTTGCGTGGCACTTGGTAGTGTTGCGTGGCACTTGGTAGTGTTGTTGGCGCTTGGTAGTGTTGTTGGTTTGGTAGTGTTGTTTGAACTTGGTAGTGTTGTTGGCACTTGGTGGTGTTGGCACTTGGTGGTGTTGCGTGGCACTTGGTAGTGTTGCGTGGCACTTGGTAGTGTTGTTGGCACTTGGTAGTGTTGTTGGCGCTTGGTAGTGTTGTTGGCACTTGGTAGTGTTGTTGGTTTGGTAGTGTTGTTGGTACTTGGTAGTGTTGTTGGTACTTGGTAGTGTTGTTGGTACTTGGCAGTGTTGTTGGCACTTGGTAGTGTTGTTGGTTTGGTACTGCTGTTGGTGTTGTTTGGCACTGGGTAGTGTTGTTGGCGCTTGGTAGTGTTGTTGGTAGTGTTGTTGGTTTGGTAGTGTTGTTGGTACTTGGTAGTGTTGTTGGTACTTGGTAGTGTTGCGTGGCACTTGGTAGTGTTGCGTGGTTTGGTAGTGTTGCGTGGCACTTGGTAGTGTTGCGTGGCACTTGGTAGTGTTGTGGCACTTGGTAGTGTTGTTGGCACTTGGTGGTGTTGTTGGTACTTGGTAGTGTTGTTGGTTTGGTAGTGTTGTTGGCACTTGGTAGTGTTGCGTGGCATTTGGTAGTGTTGCGTGGTTTGGTAGGTTGTTGGTACTTGGTAGTGTTGTTGGCACTTGGTAGTGTTGTTGGTACTTGGTAGTGTTGTTGGTACTTGGTAGTGTTGTTGGCACTTGGTAGTGTTGTTGGTTTGGTAGTGTTGTTGGCACTTGGTAGTGTTGTTGGCACTTGGTAGTGTTGTTGGCACTTGGTAGTGTTGTTGGTACTTGGTAGTGTTGTTGGCACTTGGTAGTGTTGTTGGTTTGGTAGTGTTGTTGGTACTTGGTAGTGTTGTTGGTTTGGTAGTGTTGTTGGTTTGGTAGTGTTGTTGGTACTTGGTAGTGTTGTTGGCGCTTGGTAGTGTTGTTGGTACTTGTAGTAGTGTTGTTGGCACTTGGTAGTGTTGCGTGGCACTTGGTAGTGTTGCGTGGCACTTGGTAGTGTTGCGTGGCACTTGGTAGTGTTGCGTGGCACTTGGTAGTTGTTGGCACTTGGTGGTGTTGTTGGTACTTGGTAGTGTTGTTGGCACTTGGTACTGTTGTTGGCACTTGGTACTGTTGTTGGCACTTGGTGGTGTTGTTGGTACTTGGTAGTGTTGTTGGTTTAGTAGTGTTGTTGGTACTTGGTGGTGTTGTTGGCACTTGGTGGTGTTGCGTGGCTCTTGGTAGTCTTGCGTGGTACTTGGTAGTGTTGTTGCGCTTGGTAGTGTTGTTGGTTTGGTAGTGTTGTTTGGTAGTGTTGTTGGTTTGGTAGTGTTGTGGTACTTGGTAGTGTTGTTGGTACTTGGTAGTGTTGTTGGTTTGGTAGTGTTGTTGGTACTTGGTAGTGTTGTTGGTACTTGGTAGTGTTGTTGGATTTGGTAGTGTTGTTGATTTGGTAGTGTTGTTGGTACTTGGTAGTGTTGTTGGTACTTTAGTGTTGTTGGTTTGGTAGTGTTGTTGGTACTTGGTAGTGTTGTTGGTACTTGGTAGTGTTGTTGGTTTGGTAGTGTTGTTGGTACTTGGTAGTGTTGTTGGTACTTGGTAGTGTTGTTGGCACTTGGTATTGTGCGTTGGCACTTGGTAGTGTTGCGTGGCACTTGGTAGTGTTGCGTGGCACTTGGTAGTGTTGCATGGCACTTGGTAGTGTTGTTGGCACTTGGTGGTGTTGTTGGTACTTGGTAGTGTTGTTGGTATGGTAGTGTTGTTTGCCCCTGGTACTGTTGTTGGCACTTGGTGGTGTTGTTGGTACTTGGTAGTGTTGTTGGTTTTGGTAGTGTTGTTGGCACTTGGTATTGTTGCGTGGCATTTGGTAGTGTTGCGTGGCACTTGGTAGTGTTGCGTGGTGTTGTTGGCACTTGGTGGTGTTGTTGGTACTTGGTAGTGTTGTTGGTTTGGTAGTGTTGTTGGCACTTGGTATTGTTACGTGACACTTGGTAGTGTTGCGTGGCACTTGGTAGTGTTGTTGGCACTTGGTAGTGTTGTTGGCACTTGGTAGTGTTGTTGGCACTTGGTGGTGTTGTTGGCACTTGGTAGTGTTGCGTGGCACTTGGTAGTGTTGCGTGGTACTTGGTAGTGTTGTTGGTTTGGTAGTGTTGTTGGCGCTTGGTAGTGTTGTTGGCACTTGGTAGTGTTGTTGGTTTGGCAGTGTTGTTGGTACTTGGTAGTGTTGTTGGTACTTGGTAGTGTTGTTTGTACTTGGTAGTGTTGTTGGCACTTGGTAGTGTTGTTGGTTTGGTAGTGTTGTTGGCACTTGGTAGTGTTGTTGGTTTGGTAGTGTTGTTGGTACTTGGTAGTGTTGTTGGCGCTTGGTAGTGTTGTTGGCGCTTGGTAGTGTTGTTGGCACTTGGTAGTGTTGTTGGTACTTGGTAGTGTTGTGCGGCACTTGATAGTGTTGTTGGCGCTTGGTAGTGTTGTTGGCACTTGGTAGTGTTGTTGGTTTGGTAGTGTTGTTGGTACTTGGTAGTGTTGTTGGTACTTGTAGTGTTGTTGGTTTGGTAGTGTTGTTGGTACTTGGTAGTGTTGTTGGCGCTTGGTAGTGTTGTTGGGCGCTTGGTAGTGTTGTTGGCACTTGGTAGTGTTGTTGGTTTGGTAGTGTTGTGGGTACTTGGTAGTGTTGTTGGTACTTGTGTAGTGTTGTTGGTTTGGTAGTGTTGTTGGTACTTGGTAGTGTTGTTGGTCCTTGGTAGTGTTGTTGGTTTGGTATTGTTGTTGGTACTTGGTAGTGTTGTTGGTACTTGGTAGTGTTGTTGGTACTTGGTAGTAATGTTGGTACTTGGTAGTGTTGCGTGGCACTTGGTAGTGTAGCGTGGCACTTGTATTGTTGCGTGGCACTTGGTAGTGTTGCGTGGCACTTGGTAGTGTTGCATGGCACTTGGTAGTGTTGTTGGCACTTGGTGGTGTTGTTGGTACTTGGTAGTGTTGTTGGTTTGGTAGTGTTGTTGGCACTTGGTACTGTTGTTGGCACTTGGTGGTGTTGTTGGTACTTGGTAGTGTTGTTGGTTTGGTAGTGTTGTTGGCACTTGGTATTGTTGCGTGGCATTTGGTAGTGTTGCGTGGCACTTGGTAGTGTTGTTGGCACTTTGTGCTGTTGTTGGTACTTGGTAGTGTTGTTGGTTTGGTAGTGTTGTTGGCACTTGGTATTGTTGTGTGACACTTGGTAGTGTTGCGTGGCACTTGGTAGTGTTGTTGGCACTTGGTAGTGTTGTTGGCACTTGGTAGTGTTGTTGGCACTTGGTAGTGTTGCGCACTTGGTGTGCACTAGTGTTGCGTTGGTAGTGGTAGTGTTGTTGGTACTTGGTAGTGTTGTTTGCTTGGTAGTGTTGTTGGCACTTGGTAGTGTTGTTGTTTTGTTGTTGGCTTGGTAGTGTTGTTGGTTTGGTAGTGTTGTTGGTACTTGGTAGTGTTGTTGGTTTTGGTAGTGTTGTTGGTACTTGGTAGTGTTGTTGGCACTTGGTAGTGTTGTTGGCGCTTGGTAGTGTTGTTGGCACTTGGTAGTGTTGTTGGGTAGTGTTGTTGGTACTTGGTAGTGTTGTTGGTAGTGTGTTGGTACTTGGTAGTGTTGTTGTTGTTACTTGGTAGTGTTGTTGGTTTGGTAGTGTTGTGTGGCAGTGTTGTTGGTACTTGGTAGTGTTGTTGGTTTGGTAGTGTTGTTGGTACTTGGTAGTGTTGTTGGTTTGGTAGTGTTGTTGGTACTTGGTAGTGTTGTTGGTTTGGTAGTGTTGTTGGTACTTGGTAGTAATGTTGGTACTTGGTAGTGTTGCGTGGCACTTGGTATTGTTGCGTGGCACTTGGTAGTGTTGCGTGGCACTTGGTAGTGTTGCATGGCACTTGGTAGTGTTGTTGGCACTTGTAGTGGTGGTGTTGTTGGTACTTGGTAGTGTTGTTGGTTTGGTAGTGTTGTTGGCACTTGGTACTGTTGTTGGCACTTGGTGGTGTTGTTGGTACTTGGTAGTGTTGTTGGTTTGGTAGTGTTGTTGGCACTTGGTATTGTTGCGTGGCATTTGGTAGTGTTGCGTGGCACTTGGTAGTGTTGTTGGCACTTGGTGCTGTTGTTGGTACTTGGTAGTGTTGTTGGTTTGGTAGTGTTGTTGGCACTTGGTATTGTTGTGTGACACTTGGTAGTGTTGCGTGGCACTTGGTAGTGTTGTTGGCACTTGGTAGTGTTGTTGGCACTTGGTAGTGTTGTTGGCACTTGGTAGTGTTGCGTGGCACTTGGTAGTGTTGCGTGGTACTTGGTAGTGTTGCGCGGCACTTGGTAGTGTTGTTGGCGCTTGGTAGTGTTGTTGGCACTTGGTAGTGTTGTTGGTTTGGTAGTGTTGTTTGCCCCTGGTACTGTTGTTGGCACTTGGTGGTGTTGTTGGTACTTGGTAGTGTTGTTGGTTTGGTAGTGTTGTTGGCACTTGGTATTGTTGCGTGGCACTTGGTGGTGTTGTTGGCACTTGGTAGTGTTGCGCGGCACTTGGTAGTGTTGTTGGCGCTTGGTAGTGTTGTTGGCACTTGGTAGTGTTGTTGGTTTGGCAGTGTTGTTGGTACTTGGTAGTGTTGTTGGTACTTGGTAGTGTTGTTGGTTTGGTAGTGTTGTTGGCACTTGGTATTGTTGTGTGACACTTGGTAGTGTTGCGTGGCACTTGGTAGTGTTGTTGGCACTTGGTAGTGTTGTTGGCACTTGGTGGTGTTGTTGGCACTTGGTAGTGTTGCGTGGCACTTGGTAGTGTTGCGTGGTACTTGGTAGTGTTGCGCGGCACTTGGTAGTGTTGTTGGCGCTTGGTAGTGTTGTTGGCACTTGGTAGTGTTGTTGGTTTGGTAGTGTTGTTTGCCCCTGGTACTGTTGTTGGCACTTGGTGGTGTTGTTGGTACTTGGTAGTGTTGTTGGTTTGGTAGTGTTGTTGGCACTTGGTATTGTTGCGTGGCATTTGGTAGTGTTGCGTGGCACTTGGTAGTGTTGCGTGGCACTTGGTAGTGTTGTTGGCACTTGGTGGTGTTGTTGGTACTTGGTAGTGTTGTTGGTTTGGTAGTGTTGTTGGCACTTGGTATTGTTGCGTGACACTTGGTAGTGTTGCGTGGCACTTGGTAGTGTTGTTGGCACTTGGTAGTGTTGTTGGCACTTGGTGGTGTTGTTGGCACTTGGTAGTGTTGTTGGCACTTGGTAGTGTTGCGTGGCACTTGGTAGTGTTAGTGGTTGGTAGTGTTGTGCGGCACTTGGTAGTGTTGTTGGCGCTTGGTAGTGTTGTTGGCACTTGGTAGTGTTGTTGGTTTGGCAGTGTTGTTGGTACTTGGTAGTGTTGTTGGTACTTGGTAGTGTTGTTTGTACTTGGTAGTGTTGTTGGCACTTGGTAGTGTTGTTGGTTTGGTAGTGTTGTTGGCACTTGGTAGTGTTGTTGGTTTGGTAGTGTTGTTGGTACTTGGTAGTGTTGTTGGCGCTTGGTAGTGTTGTTGGCGCTTGGTAGTGTTGTTGGCACTTGGTAGTGTTGTTGGTACTTGGTAGTGTTGTGCGGCACTTGATAGTGTTGTTGGCGCTTGGTAGTGTTGTTGGCACTTGGTAGTGTTGTTGGTTTGGTAGTGTTGTTGGTACTTGGTAGTGTTGTTGGTACTTGGTAGTGTTGTTGGTTTGGTAGTGTTGTTGGTACTTGGTAGTGTTGTAGGCGCTTGGTAGTGTTGTTGGTTTGGTAGTGTTGTTGGTACTTGGTAGTGTTGTTGGTACTTGGTAGTGTTGTTGGTTTGGTAGTGTTGTTGGTACTTGGTAGTGTTGTAGGCGCTTGGTAGTGTTGTTGGCGCTTGGTAGTGTTGTTGGCACTTGGTAGTGTTGTTGGTTTGGTAGTGTTGTGGGTACTTGGCAGTGTTGTTGGTACTTGGTAGTGTTGTTGGTTTGGTAGTGTTGTTGGTCCTTGGTAGTGTTGTTGGTTTGGTAGTGTTGTTGGTACTTGGTAGTAATGTTGGTACTTGGTAGTGTTGCGTGGCACTTGGTAGTGTAGCGTGGCACTTGGTATTGTTGCGTGGCACTTGGTAGTGTTGCGTGGCACTTGGTAGTGTTGCATGGCACTTGGTAGTGTTGTTGGCACTTGGTGGTGTTGTTGGTACTTGGTAGTGTTGTTGGTTTGGTAGTGTTTTTGGCACTTGGTACTGTTGTTGGCACTTGGTGGTGTTGTTGGTACTTGGTAGTGTTGTTGGTTTGGTAGTGTTGTTGGCACTTGGTATTGTTGCGTGGCATTTGGTAGTGTTGCGTGGCACTTGGTAGTGTTGTTGGCACTTTGTGCTGTTGTTGGTACTTGGTAGTGTTGTTGGTTTGGTAGTGTTGTTGGCACTTGGTATTGTTGTGTGACACTTGGTAGTGTTGCGTGGCACTTGGTAGTGTTGTTGGCACTTGGTAGTGTTGTTGGCACTTGGTGGTGTTGTTGGCACTTGGTAGTGTTGCGTGGCACTTGGTAGTGTTGCGTGGTACTTGGTAGTGTTGTTGGCACTTGGTAGTGTTGTTGGCGCTTGGTAGTGTTGTTGGCACTTGGTAGTGTTGTTGGTTTGGTAGTGTTGTTGGTACTTGGTAGTGTTGTTGGTACTTGGTAGTGTTGTTTGTACTTGGTAGTGTTGTAGGCGCTTGGTAGTGTTGTTGGCGCTTGGTAGTGTTGTTGGCACTTGGTAGTGTTGTTGGTTTGGTAGTGTTGTGGGTACTTGGCAGTGTTGTTGGTACTTGGTAGTGTTGTTGGTTTGGTAGTGTTGTTGGTACTTGGTAGTGTTGTTGGTACTTGGTAGTGTTGTTGGTTTGGTAGTGTTGTTGGTACTTGGTAGTGTTGTTGGTTTGGTAGTGTTGTTGGTACTTGGTAGTGTTGTTGGTACTTGGTAGTGTTGTTGGCACTTGGTATTGTTGCGTGGTTTGGTAGTGTTGTTGGCACTTGGTAGTGTTGCATGGCACTTGGTAGTGTTGTTGGCGCTTGGTGGTGTTGTTGGTACTTGGTAGTGTTGTTGGTTTGGTAGTGTTGTTGGCACTTGGTACTGTTGTTGGCACTTGGTGGTGTTGTTGGTTTGGTAGTGTTGTTGGTTTGGTAGTGTTGTTGGCACTTGGTATTGTTGCGTGGCATTTGGTAGTGTTGCGTGGCACTTGGTAGTGTTGTTGGTTTGGTGTGTTGTTGGTACTTGGTAGTGTTGTTGGTTTGGTAGTGTTGTTGGCACTTGGTATTGTTGTGTGACACTTGGTAGTGTTGCGTGGCACTTGGTAGTGTTGTTGGCACTTGGTAGTGTTGTTGGCACTTGGTGGTGTTGTTGGTTTGGTAGTGTTGTTGGCACTTGGTAGTGTTGCGTGGCACTTGGTAGTGTTTTGGCACTTGGTAGTGTTGTTGGTTTGGTAGTGTTGTTGGCACTTGGTAGTGTTGTTGGTTTGGTAGTGTTGTTTGCCCCTGGTACTGTTGTTGGCACTTGGTGGTGTTGTTGGTACTTGGTAGTGTTGTTGGTTTGGTAGTGTTTTTGGCACTTGGTATTGTTGCGTGGCATTTGGTAGTGTTGCGTGGCACTTGGTAGTGTTGCGTGGCACTTGGTAGTGTTGTTGGCACTTGGTGGTGTTGTTGGTACTTGGTAGTGTTGTTGGTTTGGTAGTGTTGTTGGCACTTGGTATTGTTGTTGGTTTGGTAGTGTTGTTGGTACTTGGTAGTGTTGTAGGCGCTTGGTAGTGTTGTTGGCGCTTGGTAGTGTTGTTGGCACTTGGTAGTGTTGTTGGTTTGGTAGTGTTGTGGGTACTTGGCAGTGTTGTTGGTACTTGGTAGTGTTGTTGGTTTGGTAGTGTTGTTGGTACTTGGTAGTGTTGCATGGCACTTGGTAGTGTTGTTGGCACTTGGTGGTGTTGTTGGTACTTGGTAGTGTTGTTGGTTTGGTAGTGTTGTTTGCCCCTGGTACTGTTGTTGGCACTTGGTGGTGTTGTTGGTACTTGGTAGTGTTGTTGGTTTGGTAGTGTTGTTGGCACTTGGTATTGTTGCGTGGCATTTGGTAGTGTTGCGTGGCACTTGGTAGTGTTGCGTGGCACTTGGTAGTGTTGTTGGCACTTGGTGGTGTTGTTGGTACTTGGTAGTGTTGTTGGTTTGGTAGTGTTGTTGGCACTTGGTATTGTTACGTGACACTTGGTAGTGTTGCGTGGCACTTGGTAGTGTTGTTGGCACTTGGTAGTGTTGTTGGCACTTGGTAGTGTTGTTGGCACTTGGTGGTGTTGTTGGCACTTGGTAGTGTTGCGTGGCACTTGGTAGTGTTGCGTGGTACTTGGTAGTGTTGCGCGGCACTTGGTAGTGTTGTTGGCGCTTGGTAGTGTTGTTGGCACTTGGTAGTGTTGTTGGTTTGGCAGTGTTGTTGGTACTTGGTAGTGTTGTTGGTACTTGGTAGTGTTGTTTGTACTTGGTAGTGTTGTTGGCACTTGGTAGTGTTGTTGGTTTGGTAGTGTTGTTGGCACTTGGTAGTGTTGTTGGTTTGGTAGTGTTGTTGGTACTTGGTAGTGTTGTTGGCGCTTGGTAGTGTTGTTGGCGCTTGGTAGTGTTGTTGGCACTTGGTAGTGTTGTTGGTACTTGGTAGTGTTGTGCGGCACTTGATAGTGTTGTTGGCGCTTGGTAGTGTTGTTGGCACTTGGTAGTGTTGTTGGTTTGGTAGTGTTGTTGGTACTTGGTAGTGTTGTTGGTACTTGGTAGTGTTGTTGGTTTGGTAGTGTTGTTGGTACTTGGTAGTGTTGTAGGCGCTTGGTAGTGTTGTTGGCGCTTGGAAGTGTTGTTAGCACTTGGTAGTGTTGTTGGTTTGGTAGTGTTGTGGGTACTTGGCAGTGTTGTTGGTACTTGGTAGTGTTGTTGGTTTGGTAGTGTTGTTGGTACTTGGTAGTGTTGTTGGTCCTTGGTAGTGTTGTTGGTTTGGTATTGTTGTTGGTACTTGGTAGTGTTGTTGGTACTTGGTAGTGTTGTTGGTACTTGGTAGTAATGTTGGTACTTGGTAGTGTTGCGTGGCACTTGGTAGTGTAGCGTGGCACTTGGTATTGTTGCGTGGCACTTGGTAGTGTTGCGTGGCACTTGGTAGTGTTGCATGGCACTTGGTAGTGTTGTTGGCACTTGGTGGTGTTGTTGGTACTTGGTAGTGTTGTTGGTTTGGTAGTGTTGTTGGCACTTGGTACTGTTGTTGGCACTTGGTGGTGTTGTTGGTACTTGGTAGTGTTGTTGGTTTGGTAGTGTTGTTGGCACTTGGTATTGTTGCGTTGCATTTGGTAGTGTTGCGTGGCACTTGGTAGTGTTGTTGGCACTTGGTGCTGTTGTTGGTACTTGGTAGTGTTGTTGGTTTGGTAGTGTTGTTGGCACTTGGTATTGTTGTGTGACACTTGGTAGTGTTGCGTGGCACTTGGTAGTGTTGTTGGCACTTGGTAGTGTTGTTGGCACTTGGTGGTGTTGTTGGCACTTGGTAGTGTTGCGTGGCACTTGGTAGTGTTGCGTGGTACTTGGTAGTGTTGCGCGGCACTTGGTAGTGTTGTTGGCGCTTGGTAGTGTTGTTGGCACTTGGTAGTGTTGTTGGTTTGGTAGTGTTGTTGGTACTTGGTAGTGTTGTTGGTACTTGGTAGTGTTGTTTGTACTTGGTAGTGTTGTTGGCACTTGGTAGTGTTGTTGGTTTGGTAGTGTTGTTGGCAGTTGGTAGTGTTGTTGGTTTGGTAGTGTTGTTGGTACTTGGTAGTGTTGTTGACGCTTGGTAGTGTTGTTGGCGCTTGGTAGTGTTGTTGGCACTTGGTAGTGTTGTTGGTACTTGGTAGTGTTGTGCGGCACTTGATAGTGTTGTTGGCGCTTGGTAGTGTTGTTGGCACTTGGTAGTGTTGTTGGTTTGGTAGTGTTGTTGGTACTTGGTAGTGTTGTTGGTACTTGGTAGTGTTGTTGGTTTGGTAGTGTTATTGGTACTTGGTAGTGTTGTAGGCGCTTGGTAGTGTTGTTGGCGCTTGGTAGTGTTGTTGGCGCTTGGTAGTGTTGTTGGTTTGGTAGTGTTGTGGGTACTTGGCAGTGTTGTTGGTACTTGGTAGTGTTGTTGGTTTGGTAGTGTTGTTGGTACTTGGTAGTGTTGTTGGTACTTGGTAGTGTTGTTGGTTTGGTAGTGTTGTTGGTACTTGGTAGTGTTGTTGGTTTGGTAGTGTTGTTGGTACTTGGTAGTAATGTTGGTACTTGGTAGTGTTGCGTGGCACTTGGTATTGTTGCGTGGCACTTGGTAGTGTTGCGTGGCACTTGGTAGTGTTGCATGGCACTTGGTAGTGTTGTTGGCACTTGGTGGTGTTGTTGGTACTTGGTAGTGTTGTTGGTTTGGTAGTGTTGTTGGCACTTGGTACTGTTGTTGGCACTTGGTGGTGTTGTTGGTACTTGGTAGTGTTGTTGGTTTGGTAGTGTTGTTGGCACTTGGTATTGTTGCGTGGCATTTGGTAGTGTTGCGTGGCACTTGGTAGTGTTGTTGGCACTTGGTGCTGTTGTTGGTACTTGGTAGTGTTGTTGGTTTGGTAGTGTTGTTGGCACTTGGTATTGTTGTGTGACACTTGGTAGTGTTGCGTGGCACTTGGTAGTGTTGTTGGCACTTGGTAGTGTTGTTGGCACTTGGTGGTGTTGTTGGCACTTGGTAGTGTTGCGTGGCACTTGGTAGTGTTGCGTGGTACTTGGTAGTGTTGCGCGGCACTTGGTAGTGTTGTTGGCGCTTGGTAGTGTTGTTGGCACTTGGTAGTGTTGTTGGTTTGGTAGTGTTGTTTGCCCCTGGTACTGTTGTTGGCACTTGGTGGTGTTGTTGGTACTTGGTAGTGTTGTTGGTTTGGTAGTGTTGTTGGCACTTGGTATTGTTGCGTGGCATTTGGTAGTGTTGCGTGGCACTTGGTAGTGTTGCATGGCACTTGGTAGTGTTGTTGGCACTTGGTGGTGTTGTTGGTACTTGGTAGTGTTGTTGGTTTGGTAGTGTTGTTTGCCCCTGGTACTGTTGTTGGCACTTGGTGGTGTTGTTGGTACTTGGTAGTGTTGTTGGTTTGGTAGTGTTGTTGGCACTTGGTATTGTAGCGTTGCATTTGGTAGTGTTGCGTGGCACTTGGTAGTGTTGCGTGGCACTTGGTAGTGTTGTTGGCACTTGGTGGTGTTGTTGGTACTTGGTAGTGTTGTTGGTTTGGTAGTGTTGTTGGCACTTGGTATTGTTACGTGACACTTGGTAGTGTTGCGTGGCACTTGGTAGTGTTGTTGGCACTTGGTAGTGTTGTTGGCACTTGGTAGTGTTGTTGGCACTTGGTGGTGTTGTTGGCACTTGGTAGTGTTGCGTGGCACTTGGTAGTGTTGCGTGGTACTTGGTAGTGTTGCGCGGCACTTGGTAGTGTTGTTGGCGCTTGGTAGTGTTGTTGGCACTTGGTAGTGTTGTTGGTTTGGCAGTGTTGTTGGTACTTGGTAGTGTTGTTGGTACTTGGTAGTGTTGTTTGTACTTGGTAGTGTTGTTGGCACTTGGTAGTGTTGTTGGTTTGGTAGTGTTGTTGGCACTTGGTAGTGTTGTTGGTTTGGTAGTGTTGTTGGTACTTGGTAGTGTTGTTGGCGCTTGGTAGTGTTGTTGGCGCTTGGTAGTGTTGTTGGCACTTGGTAGTGTTGTTGGTACTTGGTAGTGTTGTGCGGCACTTGATAGTGTTGTTGGCGCTTGGTAGTGTTGTTGGCACTTGGTAGTGTTGTTGGTTTGGTAGTGTTGTTGGTACTTGGTAGTGTTGTTGGTACTTGGTAGTGTTGTTGGTTTGGTAGTGTTGTTGGTACTTGGTAGTGTTGTAGGCGCTTGGTAGTGTTGTTGGCGCTTGGAAGTGTTGTTGGCACTTGGTAGTGTTGTTGGTTTGGTAGTGTTGTGGGTACTTGGCAGTGTTGTTGGTACTTGGTAGTGTTGTTGGTTTGGTAGTGTTGTTGGTACTTGGTAGTGTTGTTGGTCCTTGGTAGTGTTGTTGGTTTGGTAGTGTTGTTGGTACTTGGTAGTGTTGTTGGTTTGGTAGTGTTGTTGGCACTTGGTATTGTTGCGTGGCATTTGGTAGTGTTGCGTGGCACTTGGTAGTGTTGTTGGCACTTGGTGCTGTTTGGTAGTGTTGTTGGTTTGGTAGTGTTGTTGGCACTTGGTATTGTTGTGTGACACTTGGTAGTGTTGCGTGGCACTTGTTGTAGTGTTGTTGCGTGGCACTTGGTAGTGTTGGCACTTGGTAGTGTTGTTGGCACTTGGTGGTGTTGTTGGCACTTGGTAGTGTTGCGTGGCACTTGGTAGTGTTGCGTGGTACTTGGTAGTGTTGCGCGGCACTTGGTAGTGTTGTTGGCGCTTGGTAGTGTTGTTGGCACTTGGTAGTGTTGTTGGTTTGGTAGTGTTGTTGGTACTTGGTAGTGTTGTTGGTACTTGGTAGTGTTGTTTGTACTTGGTAGTGTTGTTGGCACTTGGTAGTGTTGTTGGTTTGGTAGTGTTGTTGGTACTTGGTAGTGTTGTTGGCGCTTGGTAGTGTTGTTGGCACTTGGTAGTGTTGTTGGCACTTGGTAGTGTTGTTGGTACTTGGTAGTGTTGTGCGGCACTTGATAGTGTTGTTGGCGCTTGGTAGTGTTGTTGGCACTTGGTAGTAATGTTGGTACTTGGTAGTGTTGCGTGGCACTTGGTATTGTTGCGTGGCACTTGGTAGTGTTGCGTGGCACTTGGTAGTGTTGCATGGCACTTGGTAGTGTTGTTGGCACTTGGTGGTGTTGTTGGTACTTGGTAGTGTTGTTGGTTTGGTAGTGTTGTTGGCACTTGGTACTGTTGTTGGCACTTGGTGGTGTTGTTGGTACTTGGTAGTGTTGTTGGTTTGGTAGTGTTGTTGGCACTTGGTATTGTTGCGTGGCATTTGGTAGTGTTGCGTGGCACTTGGTAGTGTTGTTGGCACTTGGTGCTGTTGTTGGTACTTGGTAGTGTTGTTGGTTTGGTAGTGTTGTTGGCACTTGGTATTGTTGTGTGACACTTGGTAGTGTTGCGTGGCACTTGGTAGTGTTGTTGGCACTTGGTAGTGTTGTTGGCACTTGGTGGTGTTGTTGGCACTTGGTAGTGTTGCGTGGCACTTGGTAGTGTTGCGTGGCACTTGGTAGTGTTGTTGGCACTTGGTAGTGTTGTTGGCGCTTGGTAGTGTTGTTGGCACTTGGTAGTGTTGTTGGTTTGGTAGTGTTGTTTGCCCCTGGTACTGTTGTTGGCACTTGGTGCTGTTGTTGGTACTTGGTAGTGTTGTTGGTTTGGTAGTGTTGTTGGCACTTGGTATTGTTGCGTGGCATTTGGTAGAGTTGCGTGGCACTTGGTAGTGTTGCGTGGCACTTGGTAGTGTTGTTGGCACTTGGTGGTGTTGTTGGTACTTGGTAGTGTTGTTGGTTTGGTAGTGTTGTTGGTTTGGTAGTGTTGTTGGTACTTGGTAGTGTTGTAGGCGCTTGGTAGTGTTGTTGGCGCTTGGTAGTGTTGTTGGCACTTGGTAGTGTTGTTGGTTTGGTAGTGTTGTGGGTACTTGGCAGTGTTGTTGGTACTTGGTAGTGTTGTTGGTTTGGTAGTGTTGTTGGTACTTGGTAGTGTTGTTGGTACTTGGTAGTGTTGTTGGTTTGGTAGTGTTGTTGGTACTTGGTAGTGTTGTTGGTTTGGTAGTGTTGTTGGTACTTGGTAGTAATGTTGGTACTTGGTAGTGTTGCGTGGCACTTGGTATTGTAGCGTGGCACTTGGTATTGTTGCGTGGCACTTGGTAGTGTTGCGTGGCACTTGGTAGTGTTGTTGGCACTTGGTGCTGTTGTTGGTACTTGGTAGTGTTGTTGGTTTGGTAGTGTTGTTGGCACTTGATATTGTTGTGTGACACTTGGTAGTGTTGCGTGGCACTTGGTAGTGTTGTTGGCACTTGGTAGTGTTGTTGGCACTTGGTGGTGTTGTTGGTTTGGTAGTGTTGTTTGCCCCTGGTACTGTTGTTGGCACTTGGTGCTGTTGTTGGTACTTGGTAGTGTTGTTGGTTTGGTAGTGTTGTTGGCACTTGGTATTGTTGCGTGGCATTTGGTAGAGTTGCGTGGCACTTGGTAGTGTTGCGTGGCACTTGGTAGTGTTGTTGGCACTTGGTGGTGTTGTTGGTACTTGGTAGTGTTGTTGGTTTGGTAGTGTTGTTGGCACTTGGTATTGTTGCGTGACACTTGGTAGTGTTGCGTGGCACTTGGTAGTGTTGTTGGCACTTGGTAGTGTTGTTGGCACTTGGTGGTGTTTTTGGCACTTGGTAGTGTTGCGTGGCACTTGGTAGTGTTGCGTGGTACTTGGTAGTGTTGCGCGGCACTTGGTAGTGTTGTTGGCGCTTGGTAGTGTTGTTGGCACTTGGTAGTGTTGTTGGTTTGGCAGTGTTGTTGGTACTTGGTAGTGGTGTTGGTACTTGGTAGTGTTGTTTGTACTTGGTAGTGTTGTTGGCACTTGGTAGTGTTGTTGGTTTGGTAGTGTTGTTGGCACTTGGTAGTGTTGTTGGTTTGGTAGTGTTGTGGGTACTTGGCAGTGTTATTGGTACTTGGTAGTGTTGTTGGTTTGGTAGTGTTGTTGGTCCTTGGTAGTGTTGTTGGTTTGGTAGTGTTGTTGGTACTTGGTAGTGTTGTTGGTTTGGTAGTGTTGTTGGTACTTGGTAGTAATGTTGGTACTTGGTAGTGTTGCGTGGCACTTGGTAGTGTAGCGTGGCACTTGGTATTGTTGCGTGGCACTTGGTAGTGTTGCGTGGCACTTGGTAGTGTTGCATGGCACATGGTAGTGTTGTTGGCACTTGGTGGTGTTGTTGGTACTTGGTATTGTTGTTGGTTTGGTAGTGTTGTTGGCACTTGGTACTGTTGTTGGCACTTGGTGGTGTTGTTGGTACTTGGTAGTGTTGTTGGTTTGGTAGTGTTGTTGGCACTTGGTATTGTTGCGTGGCATTTGGTAGTGTTGCGTGGCACTTGGTAGTGTTGTTGGCACTTTGTGCTGTTGTTGGTACTTGGTAGTGTTGTTGGTTTGGTAGTGTTGTTGGCACTTGGTATTGTTGTGTGACACTTGGTAGTGTTGCGTGGCACTTGGTAGTGTTGTTGGCACTTGGTAGTGTTGTTGGCACTTGGTGGTGTTGTTGGCACTTGGTAGTGTTGCGTGGCACTTGGTAGTGTTGCGTGGTACTTGGTAGTGTTGCGCGGCACTTGGTAGTGTTGTTGGCGCTTGGTAGTGTTGTTGGCACTTGGTAGTGTTGTTGGTTTGGTAGTGTTGTTGGTACTTGGTAGTGTTGTTGGTACTTGGTAGTGTTGTTTGTACTTGGTAGTGTTGTTGGCACTTGGTAGTGTTGTTGGTTTGGTAGTGTTGTTGGCACTTGGTAGTGTTGTTGGTTTGGTAGTGTTGTTGGTACTTGGTAGTGTTGTTGGCGCTTGGTAGTGTTGTTGGCGCTTGGTAGTGTTGTTGGCACTTGGTAGTGTTGTTGGTACTTGGTAGTGTTGTGCGGCACTTGGTAGTGTTGCGTGGTACTTGGTAGTGTTGCACTGCTCTTGGTAGTGTTGTTGGCACTTGGTAGTGCTGTTGGCGCTTGGTAGTGTTGTTGGCACTTGGTAGTGTTGTTGGTTTGGTAGTGTTGTGGGTACTTGGTAGTGTTGTTGGTACTTGGTAGTGTTGTTGGCACTTGGTGCTGTTGTTGGTACTTGGTAGTGTTGTTGGTTTGGTAGTGTTGTTGGCACTTGGTAGTGTTGCGTGGCACTTGGTAGTGTTGCGTGGCACTTGGTAGTGTTGTTGGCACTTGGTGGTGTTGTTGGTACTTGGTAGTGTTGTTGGCACTTGGTACTGTTGTTGGCACTTGGTACTGTTGTTGGCACTTGGTGGTGTTGTTGGTACTTGGTAGTGTTGTTGGTACTTGGTAGTGTTGTTGGCACTTGGTATTGTTGCGTGGCACTTGGTAGTGTTGCGTGGCACTTGGTGGTGTTGTTGGCACTTGGTAGTGTTGCGTGGCACTTGGTAGTGTTGCGTGGTACTTGGTAGTGTTGCACTGCTCTTGGTAGTGTTGTTGGCACTTGGTAGTGCTGTTGGCGCTTGGTAGTGTTGCGTGGCACTTGGTAGTGTTGCGTGGTACTTGGTAGTGTTGCACTGCTCTTGGTAGTGTTGTTGGCACTTGGTAGTGCTGTTGGCGCTTGGTAGTGTTGTTGGCGCTTGGTAGTGTTGTTGGCACTTGGTAGTGTTGTTGGTTTGGTAGTGTTGTTGGTACTTGGTAGTGTTGTTGGTACTTGGTAGTGTTGTTGGTACTTGGTAGTGTTGTTGGTTTGGTAGTGTTGTTGGTACTTGGTAGTGTTGTTGGTTTGGTAGTGTTGTTGGTACTTGGTAGTGTTGTTGGCACTTGGTAGTGTTGTTGGTTTGGTAGTGTTGTTGGCACTTGGTAGTGTTGTTGGTTTGGTAGTGTTCTTGGTACTTGGTAGTGTTGTTGGCGCTTGGTAGTGTTGTTGGCACTTGGTAGTGTTGTTGGTTTGATAGTGTTGTTGGTACTTGGTAGTGTTGTTGGTACTTGGTAGTGTTGTTGGTTTGGTAGTGTTGTTGGTACTTGGTAGTGTTGTTGGCACTTGGTAGTGTTGTTGGTTTGGTAGTGTTGTGGGTACTTGGTAGTGTTGTTGGTTTGGTAGTGTTGTTGGTACTTGGTAGTAATGTTGGTACTTGGTAGTGTTGCGTGGCACTTGGTATTGTAGCGTGGCACTTGGTATTGTTGCGTGGCACTTGGTAGTGTTGCATGGCACTTGGTAGTGTTGCATGGCACTTGGTAGTGTTGTTGGCACTTGGTGGTGTTGTTGGTACTTGGTAGTGTTGTTGGTTTGGTAGTGTTGTTGGCACTTGGTACTATTGTTGGCACTTGGTCGTGTTGTTGGTACTTGGTAGTGTTGTTGGTTTGGTAGTGTTGTTGGCACTTGGTATTGTTGCGTGGCATTTGGTAGTGTTGCGTGGCACTTGGTAGTGTTGTTGGCACTTGGTGCTGTTGTTGGTACTTGGTAGTGTTGTTGATTTGGTAGTGTTGTTGGCACTTGGTATTGTTGCGTGACACTTGGTAGTGTTGCGTGGCACTTGGTAGTGTTGTTGGCACTTGGTAGTGTTGTTGGCACTTGGTGGTGTTGTTGGCACTTGGTAGTGTTGCGTGGCACTTGGTAGTGTTGCGTGGTACTTGGTAGTGTTGCGCGGCACTTGGTAGTGTTGTTGGCGCTTGGTAGTGTTGTTGGCACTTGGTAGTGTTGTTGGTTTGGTAGTGTTGTTGGTACTTGGTAGTGTTGTTGGTACTTGGTAGTGTTGTTTGTACTTGGTAGTGTTGTTGGCACTTGGTAGTGTTGTTGGTTTGGTAGTATTGTTGGCACTTGGTAGTGTTGTTGGTTTGGTAGTGTTGTTGGTACTTGGTAGTGTTGTTGGCGCTTGGTAGTGTTGTTGGCACTTGGTAGTGTTGTTGGTTTGGTAGTGTTGTTGGTACTTGGTAGTGTTGTTGGTACTTGGTAGTGTTGTTGGCACTTGGTAGTGTTGTTGGTTTGGTAGTGTTGTGGGTACTTGGTAGTGTTGTTGGTACTTGGTAGTGTTGTTGGTTTGGTAGTGTTGTTGGTACTTTGTAGTGTTGTTGGTACTTGGTAGTGTTGTTGGTACTTGGTAGTGTTGTTGGTACTTGGTAGTGTTGCGTGGCGCTTGACCAGTCTGTGGAAAGTAAATCCTCTAAATCAGCTGTAAGAGCTGGCTGGCATCCTGCCAAATCAAACGCTGCTCTGTACCAGAGAACAGTGGCACAACACTATAAAATATACTTTATTAGTCCATACAAGATGGAAATATGTCTTCTGCTTTTCCCAACCCCTGTAAGTAAGTAAGTCAGGCAGGCAGCCAGGCAGACAAACAGACAGACAGACAGACAGACAGACAGACAGACAGACAGACAGACAGACAGACAGACAGACAGACAGACAGACAGACAGACAGACAGACAGACAGACAGACAGACAGACAGACATTAAGGTAGTAGAGGCTGGAGCAGAGGGCAGCTACAAGTCACTGCCTTATGACCTTCCTTAAGGAAACATCAGCAGTAGGTTGAACCTGGGATATGGATGCGTAACAAATCCCGTTTCTCTAACCTCGACATTATAACACTCCTTAAGTAGAAACCGCAATACATGCTATAGTTTTGTGAAACTACCCACTGGGCACATTCTGTCTTGGGCACATTTTAACAACTTTACGTTGAACATACTTACTTGTTGCTTATGCAATGCATTGAAGATAAATAATGAATTTGCACAAAGATGCCAACCTTTTGTTTCTGAAGTTAAAAGGATTATTTGTGTAATTGACAACATTATACTAACCAACTTTCCTTGTTACTTTCAAATGTTGTTACTTTCAAATGCATTGAATTTGTGAATTTGAAGCAATATCAGGTCTTCAACTTCCACTACAAAAAAACAAAACAATAGCATCTCCTATACCAGCAAATTGATCAATCTACAGCTGACTTTTGGAAAGTCTCCCATCCAAGCTCCAACCATGACTTACCCTGCTTAGCTTCAAATATAAAGTATGGCTGTTACCAACCATGACTAACCCTGCTTAACTTCAAATATAAAGTTGGCTGTTAAGCAGCCAAGATTAACCCTGCAGCTTCAAATATTTATATTTTTTATTTTCTTATTTCACCTTTATTTAACCAGGTAGGCTAGTTGAGAACAAGTTCTCATTTGCAACTGCGACCTGGCCAAGATAAAGCATAACAATTCGTGGCGAAGTAATGGTGGCGAAGTAATTACAATATAGCAATTAAACACTGGAATGGTAGATGTGCAGAAGATGAATGTGCAAGTAGAGATACTGGGGTGCAAAGGAGCAAGATAAATGAATAAATACAGTAAGGGGATGAGGTAGGTAGATAGATGGGCTGTTTACGGATGGGCTATGTACAGGTGCAGTGATCTGTGAGCTGCTCTGACAGCTGGTGCTTAAAGCTAGGGAGGGAGATATGAGTCTTCAGCTTTAGTGATTTTTGCAGTTTGTTCCAGTCATTGGCAGCAGAGAACTGTAAGGAAAGGCGACCAAAAGAGGATTTGGCTTTGGGGGTGACCAGTGAGATATACCTGCTGGGGGCCTCCCGGGTGGCACAGTGGTCTAAGGCAGTGCCACCAGAGACTCTGGGTTCGAGCCCAGGCTCTGTCGCAGCCGGCCGCGACCGGGAGGTCAATGGGGCGACGCACAATTGGCCCAGCGTCGTCCGGGTTAGGGAGGGTTTGGCCGGCAGGGATTTCCTTGTCTCATCGCGCACTAGCGACTCCTGTGAGGGTCCGGGCGCAGTGCACACTGACCAGGTCACCAGGTGTACGGTGTTTCCTCCGACACATTGGTCCGGCTGGCTTCCGGGTTGGATGTGCGTTGTGACAAGAAGCAGTGCGGCTAGGTTGGGTTGTGTTTCGGAGGACTCATGGCTCTCGACCTTCGCCTCTTCCGAGTCCGTACCGGAGTTGCAGCCATGAGACAAGACTGTAACTACTACCAATTGGATACCACGAAAATGGGGAGAAAAAAGTGGTAAAAAAACAGAGATATACCTGCTGGAGCGCGTGCTATATAAAGTATATAAATATAAAGTATGGCTCTCTCCACCTCGCATCGTAGAAAGGTCCTTGTTTTTGAAAAAAAAGCACATTTATTGTCCATTAAAATAACATCAAATTGATCAGAAATACAGGGTAGACATGATTAATGTTGTAAATGACTATTGGTTTACATACACTTAGGTTGGAGTCATTAAAACTCGTTTTTCAACCGCTCCACACATTTCTTGTTAACAAACTACAGTTTTGGCAAATCGGTTAGGACATCTACTTTGTGCATGACACAAGTCATTTTCCTACAATTGTTTACAGACATATTATTTCACTTATAATTCACTGTATCACAATTCCAGTGGGTCAGAAGTTTACATACACTAAGTTGACTGTGCCTTTAAACAGTTTGGTAAATTACAGTAAATGATGTCATGGCTTTAGAAGCTTCTGATAGGCTAATTGACATAATTTGAGTCAATTAATTGGAGGTGTACCTGTGGATGTATTTCAAGGCCTACCTTCAAACTTGACATCATAGGAACATCAAAAGAAATCAGCCAAGTCTGGTTCATCCTCGGGAGCAATTTCCAAACGCCTGAAGGTACCACGTTCATTTGTACAAACAACAGTACGCAAGTATAAACACCATGGGACCACGCAGCTGTCATACCACTCAAGAAGGAGACGCGTTCTGTCTCCTAGAGATGAACGTACTTTGGTGTGAAAAGTGAAAATCAATCCCAGAACAACAGCAAAGGACCTTGTGAAGATGCTGGACGAAACAGGTACAAAAGTATCTACATCCACAGTAAAACGTGTCCTATATCGACATAACCTGAGAGGCCGCTCAGCAAGGAAGAAGCCACTGCTCCATAACCGCCATAAAATAGCCAGACTATGGTTTGCAACTGCACATGGGGACCAAGATTGTACTTTTTGGAGAAATGTCCTCTGCCGGGGCGGCAGGGTAGCCTAGTGGTTAGAGCGTTGTGGACTAGTACCCGGAAGGTTGCGAGTTCAAACCCCCGAGCTGACAAGGTACAAATCTGTCGTTCTACCCCTGAACAGGCAGTTAACCCACTGTTCCCAGGCCGTCATTGAAATTAAGAATTTGTTCTTAACTGACTTGCATGGTTAAATAAAGGTAAAATAAAATTTTAAAAAACTGTTTGGCCATAATGACCATCATTATGTTTGGAGGAAAAAGGGGGATGCTTGCAAGCCGAAGAACACCATCCCAACCGTGAAGAACAGGGGTGGCAGCATCATGTTGTTTGACCCAAGTTAAACACTTTAAAGGAAATGTTACCAAATACTAATTGAGTGTATGTAAACTTCTGACCCACTGGGAATGTGATGAAAGACATAAAAGCTGAAATAAATCGTTCTCTCTACTATTATTCTGACATTTAACATTCTTAAAATAAAGTGGTGATCCTAACTGACCTAAGACAGGGCATTTTTACTATGATTAAGTGTCAGGAATTGCAAAAAACTGAATTGAAATGTATTTGGCTAAGGTGTATATAAACTTTCGACTTCAAGTGTACAGAGGTCCATTATCAGTAACCATCACTCCTTTGTTCCAATGGCAGGTTGTGTTAGCTAATCCAAGTTTATCATATTAAAAGGCTAATTGATCATTAGAAAATGCTTTTGCAATTATTTTAGGACAGCTGAAAACTGTTGTTCTAATTAAAGAAGCAATAAAACTGGCCTTTTTGGACTAGTTGAGTATCTGGAGCATCAGCATTTGTGGTTTCGATTTCAGGCTCAAAATGGCCAGAAACAAAGGCCTTTCTTCTGAAACTCATCAGTTATTCTTGTTCTGAGAAATGAAGGCTATTCCAGGTAATATATTGCCAAGAAACTGAAGATTTCGTACAACACTGTTTACTTCTCCCTTCACAGAACAGCGCAAACTGGCCCTAACCAGACTAGAAGAGAAGTGGGAGGCCCCAGTGCACAACTGAGCACGAGGACAAGTACGTTAGAGTGTCTAGTTTGAGAAACAGACGCCTCACAAGTCCTCAACTGGCAGTTTCATTAAATAGCACCCACAAAACACCAGTCTCAATGTCAACAGTGAAGGGGCGACTCCGGGATGCTGGCCTTCTAGGGTTATACGAGTTATAGGGTTATGAGAGTTATTAACCTAGCCTATATAATTGTCTCTAGGCTGAACTTGTAGCAAACATTTACATTTAACCTCGAAATCATGGTTATGGTCGTCGTTTGGAAACGAACCAAAGTCTCGGTTTCAATTTGAATTCAACTCTCTGTTTCAAAGAACTGATAAGAAAATGTGGATTTCTTAGAATCCTTTCAAACAAACATTCTCGTAGCGCCACTGTTTCCATGAACCTTGACTTAGGCCCACAAAGACCACGTAGCACAGTATCCTTGGGGGGTGGGTCAGAATCCTAGACGAAGATAATGGAGATAGATGTGTCTGAACCGGAACATGTCTGTGTGACAGGAGACTCACCTCCTGGAGAGAAAGCTCTTGTTGTTTTATCTCAGCCCTGATACCCCGGAGCAGAGAGTGAGTGAATAGATGAACAGATCACTGCCCCCAAGGAGGAGTCATACACAGAGGAGAGAGGGCGGGAGGAAGAGAGGGGGCAGACCCACACACGCACCAGAGAGAGAGAGAGACACCACTGTCACTCAGTCTCAACAGGTACACGCATGATACAGACTTCACCAGACAGAGAGAGAAAGAGAAAAGGAAAGAGAGCAAGAGAGAGACAAGGAGATAGGGTGAGAGAGAGCGAGAGAGAGAGAGGGAGGGAGGGAAGTAGAGGGAGCACACGCAGACACTGGAGGAGGACACAGATAACCTGTCCTATGTGTGGGTCCTCTCAAGGCTTCACAGTAAGTATTCATTCACCATCACCACCCTCTTCTTTGTTACCAGGTCTGTGTGTGCGTGTGTGTGTGTATAAATTAGGGTTTCAGTCACAAAGTTGTTTTCACACACAGCACAGATTTCACTTTGCTCGTCTCATTCATAAGGTCTTATTTTGTTTAATTTGGTGTGACAGTCTTACAAGGATACAGAGATTGTGATATTGGAGTTGTAAGCTTTCATTAAGTTTCTGAAAGCCTGTGTTTTTAGTCACTCACGACACAGATTTCACATTATTCCTCTAAAGTTCATGTGGCGATGTTTTCTCATGAGGCCACAGCTGTGTGGCTTTGAATCATCATGCATCGATTTCAGAGTTTATTTTCTGCTATGTCAGTTTCATGGTTTCATGGTTTCATAGTGTATTTTCTGCTTTGTCAGTTTCATAGTTTCATGGTTTCAGAGTGAGCTGTCACTGTCCGTTGTGACAGTCATTCCACTCGGCGGTGGTGCGTACCACACACACATTGTGAAATGTCATCTATCAATGTTGGCCGATCAGTGTACAGTTCTAGAGAATTATTTGTGTTCTAATTCATTATTGCTTATTGCTATTATAAACTGGTTACCAACATACTTAGAGCAGTAAAAATAAATGTTTTGATATACCACGACGGTCAGCCAATTATCCTTCAGGGCTCGAACCACCCAATTTATAATATGATATCACTGGTGATTTAAAGTGAAGATAAGAAATGTTGGGAAACTTCAACTTTATCTTCCCTCCACTGGGATAAAAAGACAAACTGGTACTCTGTAGCTCAGCTCGTATAGCATGGCGTTTACAACGTCAGGGTAGTGGGTTTGGTTCCCAGGACAACCCATATGGAAAATGTATGCACAAATAATTGTAAGTCCCTTTGGATAAAAGCGTCTGATTAATGGCACATAGAACCACCAGCTCTCTTCTGATTGTATTCCACCCAAATGTCTGCGTTTACCTGCAAAGGCACTATATGGATCTAGGATTTTAACTCTGGATCTAAGATTAGGATTTTAACTCGATCTAGGATTAGCATTTTTCAGACTAACTCCATCCAATCTTTCTGTGTTCATGGCTTTGTCCAGTCTTGATGAAAATCTTTTCACACTATTGAGTGGAGTCGAGCCAAGCTGTACTCCACTGGTTTGGTCCTGCATCCATCATAGGTGCCGGAACCGGCCTGGAAAGGACCATCTGAAAAGAAAATGTCCAGGTCAGAATACCTCAGGCACACGCACAGACAGACAGACGGACGGACGGACGGACGGAGAGAGGGAGACACAGACAGACAGACAGACAGACAGACAGACAGACAGACAGACAGACAGACAGACAGACAGACAGGTCAGCAG